>NW_027675135.1:0-199914 GCF_904066995.2 Poecilia reticulata | reverse complement strand
TAGTTTCATTTAGCCAGATTGAATGTTTTCCACCCATACGAGGGTAAACATTAAAATATTGCTATGCTTTACAATATTCAGTTATTTTGTCCACATGATTTTTATGGGATGTAAAGTGACTTACTACGATTTTGTAAGAAATTATTAAACCTGGGGGCAAAATCCTGCCTGTGTCTGATAAGCAGTTTTTCTATAACTGCATATTGTAAAAAGCTTCAGACTTGTGTGGCATTTAGTCATGTTTTACTCCATTTTGTGCATATGTAATGCTTAAGTTGCTGTATGATTAATAGGTTTGTGTAGTTCAGGACAAAGTTGTTTACTTCAGGAACATGGATTACATTTCCACTGAGGTTATTGTACTATACTGATTGGACTTTCAGTATTTGAATAATTTTTTACAATGTAATGTGAGGCGCATTCCATATTTAATTTTAGGTTACTTAAATAGGTTTGTAATTTTGATTAACAAGTTTTAGAATTTACTTTAAAGTGCTTAGAAAGTAAAAGACTTGGTTAATTTGGTTAAACTTTATTTGTTTTCATTTATATATGAAAAACCTGTTATTTCTTTAATCTGTTTTTTTTATTATATTTTTGACCAAGTTGTAAAATGTACTGATGTTTGCACCACTTGTGAAAAGTATGTTGGCCCTGTACAGAAGCTTTAGAACAGTTTGAACTATATCCTTGTATATAAGAAAAAAAAGTTAGCAGATTTAAAAAAAAAAAAAATAAATAAAATTATGGACCTTTTTTTATTGAAATTTATTTTGCTTCTCATTACAGCTTTTCACTTGTGCGAGACTGCGATTTGGAAGTTTTCCACTGCTGCCTGCTACAAATCTCACCTCTGCATCGCTACACCACTCATTTATACTTATATTTCTTAGTCCTACAGACACATACATTATCTACATATTCAGAGAAGCTTTTTGCACATTGTAACATTCAGTTACACACATTAACATACACATATTCCTAGAACTGGTGTTTAAATAACCAGCTTTCCCCCCCAGGTGTCTTTTTTTTAAATCTGGTCTTACAGGATGCCACGTCGAGGTCGTCGGTCTGAGGCTGCTAAGGTGAGATGGAGGAAGCTGGAGAGTGTGCCGGACGTCGCCAAGGTATATAAATTACACATCGCAGTAATTGTTTTTGTCTAACAGTAGTTTTTACTGTAGTTTTGACTTTAAGCATGATCATAATTGTTTCTGTGTTGACAGCCGGGGACATCAGCGCTCACGCCTCGGGCTTGGACCACCACCGAGTCTCCGCCGAAGAAGGTATAGCTACCATTTTACTTTTATTAACTTATTGTTAGATGATAAGTCATTTGCTTTACTCATTCTATTTATGTCTTTAGACGTCGCGACTGCTGGAGGGTGGCCTGCCCGACCAGGTAAGTTCATGACAAGTCCAGGATCATTTATTTACAATAACCTAATCCAGTTATGTTTGTGGTTGATCTAAACATTTTTAAAAAATGTTTTGTAGATGTCGCCTGCTGTGGTGCGCCAGGAGGAGCCCCGTGCGCCATCGACCTCTCCTGGGTCACGTATGTGGATAAAATTTGTTGTTTTGTTTTTTAATTTTCTTTCATAGGTATGAAAGTCTAATCTTAATAATTGCATGTCTCTAAACAGGCCGTGGGACGGGGCGTCGTCATCGGGTGGAGACGTGGCCAGGGCGACTTCTCCTTAGGGTTGCTTGCATCCCCTGGAGCCTCTGCGGAAGAGTTGCGGCTTGAGGTCCAGAATACACTTCTGCCTCGGTCCCCCGAGGTGATCTGTCTTCTGGCCCCAAGCAACAACTTGACCGCCAGCAGGACCTTCGTGGAGGCCGGACGGGACTTTGCCAGGTTGTTGCGTACTGTCTGCGAACTCTCTGCTAATGTAAGTATAAGTATACTGCATGTATTCATGATCAAATGCATTTGAAAACTTGTCGTATGTTAATTTGGTTCTTTTATTTTGATTGAAATTGACAGGTGGTTGTTGTGGACTTTCCTCCGCGACTTGTCGTGGACCAAAGTGCACAACATCTGCTGCGGCAGGAGTATCGCCGTGTGGCTGCTCAGAGAAGTAAGTGATGGACTCAATTTGTGTTTATACTAAAACTTCAGCAAATTAACATTTTATGGTGTTCAGGGTTCAGATGTATGAAAAATGTACTTATTTTTCCTTTCGTATCTACCTCAAATTACTACATTGTTAGTGTGACGGACATTAAGAATTAAATTTTTTTATTTTCCTGTCCAGATGTTCGGTACCTGCCTGTTACTGAGCATTTCCCGTTGAGCAGCCTGCACTTGTGGAGCAGGGATGGCGTAAGTTAAATAGATTTTTTTGTAATTTTAAAAGTATTATTTAGGTATACTGTATTTTATAAAATGTCTTTAACTGTTATAGGTTCACCTGAGCGACCATCCTGGGATGGAGGTCCTTGCTCAGTTGCTTCAGGCGGCGGTCTGCTCGCAACTTGAGTTAAGTGCACCGAAATCTCCAGCTCCCGTGACGTTGGCTCCTCCCCCTCCTGGGACGGCTTCCCCCCCGGCGGTGAGACGTCCCCTGCCCCGGCTGGTTGTGGTTGGCGAGGTGGCCGCTCCCCGTCGTTCGGACCCCTTCGACTGGACTGTGGTTGGTGGCCGGAAGGTACTTGATACATACTTAGTTGATTTAAGAAATGTTTTTGCACGTTTAACTCTTTAAAAGTCCATGAATGTGTATATTTGTCTTTTTAACATGTCTGTTTTGTGATGGGGTAGTAGTAAGAGTCCGCCTCCCTGAGTGTTCATTTCAACTTTTGTTTAAAGTGCTGATTATAAACTACATAACTGTTTTTGTGTTGAGAAGAAAAACTGCAATTATGCTAAAATAATTAAGCCATTTTTTTCCCAGATCAGGTAAATCTTAAAAACTGGCATTTTGAAAATGTGAAAGGGAATTAGTTTACAAACATAAAATATAAAGTGCTACATGAGATCCCTCTGTTATGTGAAATTTCACATCTTCAAACAATAATTATGCATATTTTAAGAAACTGGGGAAAGTTGTCCAAGTAACAACGAAAAGAGTGACTGACAAGTTGGACCGGAGTAACAGCAAAAATGGCGAGATTGTGATATTGATTGGTGTGACAGAAGTCTATCAAACACATTTAGTAATATGTAGTTTAGTGGTTTATGGAATAAAACGTAGTTTATTGATGCCCAAGAGGAAATCGCTTATTTGCTAAAAAGGTTGTTTGTCCAGGGTGCTAATATTAGCAAATAGAAATGAAACCATAAGCAATATAAAATTTATAGAAATGTATACATACCTCTTAAGAAGTTTTAAAAAATTTGACTAAATATAAAATGAATAAATGAAATAACTAGAGTGCACATGAATATGTATTAATCTATAAATGAGTCAAGAAAAAACTTGGAGTAAAGACACTCATAGTTGGTCATTGTACATAAAGAATTATGTGACTAATAAATGTGCAGCATACTGCAAGACAAAAAGTGAAACTTGCAAAAAGAGTCTTAGGCACAGTGAAGATTGTGAAGATGATGATAACGATTATGGCATTTGTATTAGAAATCTAGAAAATCAGAGACATAAAGGGTAAGATGAGGTCAAGACAAGTTTAGAGGCAGCTACTCAGAGATCCAAGCTGAGGAATGGCGGCGCTGCACAGCTGTAAGGAGTTGATCGCCAGGGGATGAAGAAGAGCCACTCCCCAAGCAGCTAGCAAGCAGCATCCAGTTGTGGTGAGCTCCAGGAGTTAAGGTAGTAAACCTTTGTGTGCTCACAATAAAAAAAAAAAAAATCCATCTTGAAATTTATGTAACTTGTGTATGTGAAAGAAGTGTTTCCAAATTAAAAAATAATTTGTAACATTACAGCCTTAAAGTTGTGTAGCAGAAAATACCACATAAAGCAATAATATGATTTCTGTGGAGAAAGTTCCAAGGTCAAATTAAGTTTATTAAAATTACTGTAAATGTATACACTGGACCCAGAGGGTTTGCTGACACTGAAAATGATTTTTCAATGTTTACAGACATCGCGCGGAGTCCAGGCTGCCGATGGCTGTCCACACACCACTGGGAGGATGGTTGACCATCAGGTATGATTTTCTTCACCTCAAAGCAAAACTTGTTGTGTCCTCAATGTACAAATGAATCTATTTTAAGCTATTTCTTTTATTTTATAGGGAGACCTGTTGGACTCTTCCATCCCCCCGAATCCTGTGTGGTTCAGCCCAGCGTTGCTGGAGGAGATGGACCGGATCGTTCCTGCGTCTGGCCGTGACGCTCCGCTACCTACATGTTCTCCGAAGGGGAAGAAGGTATTTTATTATATTTATTTCTTTAAAATAATCATTTGATTTTGATGTGCCACAATTGGTTTTATAAAGGATATATATTTTTTTTTATTAGAAGGCGAGTCCGAGGCGTCGTCCAGTTTCTGATCCCTCCAAGCTGAATCCGGTGGAGCAGCAGGTATGACACTGTTTCAGAAAATATGTTATGGACTTTAAGATAATGAAATGTATAAGTGTACTTTGCACCAAGTTGATAGCTTCTGTTGATTTATAGATGGAGGGAGCGCCGAGAGAGACCACCAGCCCAGCTCGTCGCGAGGCACGGAGACCGGTCCCCCCGATGGACGTCGAGGCCCCTGCCGAGTCCTCTTCCGTGCCTCTGGAGGACCAGGTCCGGGATGGGAGCTGCCAGGTAATTCCTTCCTACCATCTTAGTCACAACAAATGGGCGAGAGAGTGCAACCTGTTGTGTGCAAAGTTGGCATATATGGTTCTGTGTATGATGAAGGTGCCAAAGATCCTGTAACTCGGAGCACAAATGGCTGTGCAAAGTGAGTTTATTAAAATGTGTACTTTGTGAGTGTGCTGCTTCATTATTTGTGCCTTTTTATTTTTATTAAATTGAATATAATTTCAAAACTTTTTTTTGTTTGTTTGTTTGGGGGTTTTTTTCAGAATACTAAAAAGTGAACTAATATTGTTACAGATTAATTTCTGGAGTACAGAAAAGTGAATTTGAGATGCACAAATATGAAAATATGGATTTATTTTTAAATCCGATCCAATACTGCTGTAATGGCAGTATGTACTATTATGTACTTTATCAAAATTTTCTTTCAATTAATCTATTTATCATTAGAATGATTGATTATATATTTAAAAAATACTTTACAACAGGCGTAATTGGTGGTATGTAGTCATCAGGTGAACATTTTTCTTATTCTTTTTTTTCTTATGTTACAGACTTCTGCGATGGAACCTGGGATCAGCGGTCCACCTGTCCTGTTCGTGAGTGCTACACATTCCCAGGCCGACAGGAGGTATGCTGCATTTTCCCGTAATCACCAGTGCACATGCATGGCACTCACATTTTTAGCTTACCACAACGAGGGGTTGCAGTTTGACACAGTGTTGCTTGACAGAGTCATTGAAAAAGGAGACCAACTTTATGTCGGTGTTAAACAGCAACTCATAAGTGATGGAACATTTCATGACAATCACTTGACGTTTGAGGAGATGCCTGACCATGTACTGACAGACAGGAACATCTATGCAGTTCACAAAACTGGTTTGAGAGTAGGCCATGTTTTTGCTCGTAGCGAGAGCCCTCAAGGATCTCGAGAATTGGGCTTGCCTCTTGCCCTGCAACTTGAATGTCTGTCAGAAAATGTCACCCATGCTTTTCTGTTGGTGACTCCAGAGTGCATTGCAGTTTTCAGGGACAGAAGCGGTCGGTTTGGAGTTTTTGATTCCCACTCAAGAAATTCAGAAGGCCTGCCCCACTCGAGTGGAACTGCAGTAATGATGACTTTCTGCAACCTGTCTGGCATGGTCAACCATCTACTGAGGCTCTTTCGAAACCGCGGCCCCAATGCCACTTACGAGTTTGTGCCAGTAGGTTTTGTCAGGGACAATGAAAACCCTTCTCAGAATTTGGCCTTTCAGAACGTTTCACATGAAGCCACAAAAATAAGTTCAACTACTTTCAAACCAGAGAGCACTTCTGATGAAGAGGAAATGGCTCCTTGGCTTAAGGAAATTGCAAATGTATTAGAGGAAACAGTTCCAACCGTTACAAATATGTCAAAAGTGCCAAGAGCCAAAAGAAGAAAGATTAGGAACAGGGTTAAAGCGCAGCAGGGACAGCATGTAGAAACAAAAATAAAACAAAGTTCATATGGAAAAGACAGATATTTAAAATCTTCAACATTTAGGACCAAAAAACTGCAGGCCTTAAAAAGAACTTACATTCTTAAACAGGCACAGAGGAAGGATCAGCTCAATCAAAAATACAGATTAGATGCAACTTTCCGCATGACTCGAAAAAATTATATACATTTAAGATACAACAATGTCCCCAGCTACAGAGTCAAGCATAAAGAACAGATGCGTGACTATGCATGGCAACGATTCAAAAATGATCCCGTCTTCAGAAGCCAAAAAAAAAATTATACGAGTGAGCGAATGAGACAGCGATTCAGAAATGATGCTGATTTCAGAAACCGACAAAAAAAAGTTATGAGTGAGTGTATAAAGCGACGATTCAGAGATGAGCCCGTCTTCAGAAGCCGACACAAAAAAATTATGAGTTTGTATATGAAGGAGAAGTATCACAGAGAGCCCAATTATCGGTTCAGACATAATAAAAAGTGTGCTGCCAACAGGAGAATCAGGCTATCAAGCGAAGCAATTTCTAAAAAACTCAAATTGCAGCATGCTTTGCGAATCAGAAGAAAATATAAAATAAATGCAGTTTTCAATCTTGAAACTCCACGCCCTCTGATGAGTGAAGAAATGAAAGCTGCAATACAAAACTTTTATAAGAACATTCAAAATGGACCCACATATGTTTGCACCGTGTGCCACAAAGCTCTTTTCCCAAATCAAGTGAAGCACTGTCAAAGAGATAAATATACCAAGAATATGCATGTAGTAGCTGATTGTCTAACAGGTACGTATGTTCACGTGTGTGAATCTGCTTGCTCAACTCCATGTTCTGTACCCAAAGAGAGGACGGGGGAGTGGATCTGCTACACGTGTGACAGCCACCTAAGCAGGGGAAAGATGCCATCGATTGCTGCTGCCAATAACCTTCTTTTAGCTCCTGTTCCCCCAGAGCTTGTGGAATTGAATGTACTTGAAAGGCAATAAATTGCAAAAATTCTACCCTTTGCAAAAATTGTTTCCTTGCCCAAGGGACAGCAAAGGGCAATACATGGAGCAGTTGTCTGTGTTCCTTCTGACATGGAAACTGTTGTAAACAGTCTTCCGAGGCCCCGTGCGGAAGCACAGCTTTTACAGGTGAAGCTGAAGAGGAAAACTAAGTACAAAGGTTATCAATACTTTTACACAGTCAACATGAAAAATGTATTAGCTGGACTGAGCAAGCTTAAAGAGAGTCATCCCGATTACAAAGACGTAAGTATAAATGAAAGTGCCACATTTGAGGGTTTGCAGGAGGACCAGCCAGTTGAGGACTTGGACACAAAAGCAGAGGAGACTGAGATGGATGCAGCAGCAGCAGACCAGCAACCTGACCACATAGGGGCAGAGCATCAGGCACTTCGACCTGGTCTGATCTTGGACACTTGCATGCAGCCTCCTGACATAGCACAGGAAGTGCTGTCTTATGGAGAGGGAATTTTTAGCATTGCGCCGGCCCAGGGGAACAAGCCCATCTCCTTCTTCAGTGTTCCAAGACTTGAAGCCAAAGCGTATCCGGTACATTTCCCCACTGGAATAAACACGTTAGATGAATCCCGCCGTGTTAAACTTTCACCGAGTATGTATTTCAACGTACGTCTCTTCTCAATAGATAGTCGGTTTGCGAAAGACCAGAGTTACCTTTTCTTTGCTCAGTTTGTTACAGAAACTAATATTGCCAATAATAGTATGTCCATTCAGACAAGGAAAGGGAAACCAAGCACCAAAGATGGAAAAAACATTTCTAGCAAAATGCTACAGGACAAAGACGAGTTGGAAAAACTAATCCAGAACAAAGAGGCCACTCGCTTCATGCAGCCGTTACGAGGAACTCCTGCTTATTGGGAGAAAGGATTACGTGATTTGCACGCCATGGTGAGGCAACTTGGAAAGCCCACTTTCTTTTGCACGTTCTCTGCTGCTGAAATGAGATGGCCAGAGGTCATTGAGGCCATCAAAGGTCAACATGGAGAGCAGGTAAGTTTTTCTGAACTTGACTGGAATGCAAAGTGTGACATTCTTAGGAGCAACCCTGTCACAGTCATGCGCATGTTTGAAAAGAGAGTGGACGCACTGTTTAGAGACCTCATTCTTTCCCCTGCACATCCCATTGGAGAAGTTGAGGATTACTTTTATCGCGTGGAATTTCAGGCAAGGGGTTCACCCCATATACATGCTGTGATATGGATTAAGGACACACCTGAAATGGAAGACCCCTCATGTTGCGATGAAGTGATAAAGTTCATAGATCGTTACATATCTTGTCAGTTGCCTGATGAGACGAAAGATCCCGAGCTCCACAAAATTGTATCAGAGGTTCAAATGCACAGCAAAAGCACTCAAATCATGCAAAAAAGGTAATGTTGAATGCCGATTTGGATTCCCCAAATTACCAATGGAACGCACCAGAATCACGGTGCCTGTATTCGACTTTGATCTGGAAAATGACGACGAAAAACCAAAGCTAGAAAAGCAAAAGGGTAGGAGAAAGTCCAAAAAATCCAGATCAAAATTCATCTCAAACCTACAAAGAGAGGCTAAAAAGAAACTGAAACCAATAAGGGACTTACTGAAGGATGAGAAATCATCTTTCAGGGATTTAGAAGAGTTACTCCATGCTTGTAACATGACCAAAGTGGAGTACAATGGCCATGTTGATGCTCTGACTTCTGGAATGGTGGTAATGATGAAACGTGATCCCAAAGACAGCTGGGTTAATGGGTACAATCCTGATCTTCTGCGGGCATGGAATGCCAACATGGACATTCAGTATGTGCTTGACGAGTATAGCTGCATTGAGTACATGATGTCGTACATAGCAAAGCCAGAGCACGAAATGGCACAGTTCCTCAAGTCTGTTGTTGATGATTTAAAGACGGCCAATGTGAACCAACGCGATGAGATGAAAAAAATAATGCAGGCTTATTCAAAACAGAGAGAGGTCAGTGCTCAAGAATCTGTTGCGCGCACTTGTAGCCTACCTCTAAAAAAATCCTCACGCAGTGTTATTTTTCTTCAAACAGATGAAGACGGTATGAAAATGAGCCTTCCGATGAGTAAACTTGTGAACATGTCCCCAGATGAGGAGAATGTTTGGATGACAGGATTGCCAGAAAAGTATCTCAACAGACCACAAACGCTTGAATTTGAACACATGTGCCTGGCAGAATTTGCATCAGAATACAGGGTTTTATATGGTAATCAAATTGAAGGGCCAAATGCAATTCCCCTCCTTAATGATGCAGGATACATCCAGAAAAGAACTATGGGCAAACCTGCAGTCATTAGATTTACTCGTTTCTCTGAGAAAAAAACCCCCGAAAAGTTTTACCGACGACTTCTGAAGTTGTATTTTCCACACAGAAGAGATGAGGACCTTAGAAACGAGGAACACACAACCTACGAAGCCTTTTACAACAATGGTTCCCGAGGTAGGTATCAGGTAAAACAGTATGTGGATTTCAACCGCAAAAGGTATGAAGGGCAAGGTAAGAAAATTGACAAGATTATGGAAGATCTGAAAAAGCAAGGCCCGGTTCATAACGCTTGGAACACTTTTGCACCCGAGGTTGAGTTGGACCGTTTGGAATGCGCTGCTGAAAGACCACCAATGGAAGAAGAAGAAGAACAAGACCCTATTCCAGATTACGAAATTGATGTCAACAGTGCAGACATGCCAAAAATTGAAGCTCCTAAATTGAGCCCTGATTTCATCAGACAAATGTACAGGAGTTTAAATGAGACTCAAGCGTCTGTGTTTTACGCTATTCGCGATTGGTGCCTGAAGCGCGTCTGGGGTGATGAACCAGAACCATTCTTTTATTTCTTGACGGGAGGAGCTGGCTGTGGTAAATCTCATGTCATCAAATGTGTTTACCAGGAGGCAACCAAGCTCTTGCGCCAGCTTCCTAGACTTCTTGACATTGGTGACATGTCCAAGCCCACTGTGCTCCTCACAGCTTTTACTGGTACTGCAGCGTACAACATATCAGGGAAGACTTTACATTCCATCTTGAAACTGCCCAAGAGTTTAAAACCACCGTACAAGGGACTTGGAAATTCATTGGATGAAGTGCGGGCAGTTCTTTCCAATGTGGAAATCTTAATCATTGACGAAATCTCCATGGTCTCCAAAGACCTACTTGCATATGTTCACTGGAGATTTCAACAAATCAGGGGAAACACAAGGTTTATGGGGGGGGTCTCGGTTCTGGCCGTGGGAGACTTCTTCCAGTTGCCCCCCCTTGGACGAGCCAAACCTCTTTGTGTCGTCGAGGATGGCATGCTTGATATCTGGAATGAGAATTTCCAGATGATCGGCCTAACAGAAATCATGCGGCAGAAAGACGACAGGGCATTTGCAGAGCTCCTGAACCGGATTAGAGTTAAAGGTAAAGGGGATTTGCTCAGTGAGGATGACAGGGCTCTTTTGATCCAAGCTGTTACTGACCCCAAAGAGTGTCCAATGGATGTCCTACACATTTTTGCTACAAACAAACAGGTGGACACCCATAACGCAGCAGTTGTGGCCTCTTTAGGTGCAGCAACAGTTGACATTCCGGCAGAGGACTACAAAAGGGTTACAAAGACGGGAAACATGATTAACTTGGGCTGTTGCATAGCGGGTAACAAACGAGACTTGTCTAACAGCATACAGGCTGGTTTGGGTTTTAGGGTAATGATTATAAGAAATTTGGATGTAGAGGATGGTCTTGTAAATGGAACATTTGGCACCATTGCTGATATTGTTACCAGTACCAAAGATGGAGCGACTAGTGTAAAGTTAATTGGACTCAAACTGGATAATCCCACAGCTGGACACACAAAAAAGATTCGAGGTAAACCAGACGGCATTGTTTACATTGAAAGATTTGAGGAACAGACTAGCGTAAGGGGAGTGGTACGACGGCAATTTCCAATGAAGTTGGCCTTTGGATGTACAGCACACAAAGTGCAAGGGATGACCATGAAGTCTGCGGTAATTTCCTTGAAGCGGATTTTTGAACCCGGAATGGCATATGTGGCCCTCAGTCGCACAACTTCTCTTGAAGGACTTAAAATCATTGATTTCGATGAAGGTAAGATCTACGCTGATGAAAACATCAGAGCAGCTATGGAATCAATGAGACCAGCATCGTTCTTGCACACCAGACCCCTCTTGAATTTTCAGTCGGGTCATCAGGGTCCAACTTTAACAATTGTCCACCACAATGTCGAAGGTCTTGTCTGTCACTCTGAGGACATGAAACAACATCATGAACTCATGTTGGCAGATATCTTATGCCTAACGGAGACTCATTTATTTGGATCTTCTGTTCCAGCTTCTTGCCAACTGGAGGGCTATTGTTTCTTTTCACGGAACAGACATGTCTCCTACTCAAACAGAGTCGACATTGCTACCAAAGAGGGTGGGGAGTAGCGACTTACTGCCGGAGTCTTCTCCAACCGCAGGAACGGAGATTCTTTAACGAGGTTACAGATCTTGAGTTCAACGTTGTCAAAGTGGACTCCCCAATCACAGCCCTTATCGCGACCGTTTACAGGCCACCAAGTTTTGATCTTGGAACATTCTTAAGAAATCTTCAAAACCTCTTGGATGGCCTGAATTCAATGAATATTAAGCCCACTGTTATATTAGGAGACTTTAATGAGGATCTTATTCCTCCTGGTAAAAAATCCATCAATGAGTTGTTCAGAGCAAAAGGCTTTATTCAACTTATCTCTGATCCAACTACAGAAAAACGCACTCTCCTTGATCACATTTACATCTCCCATCCAGAATACTGTGTCCAGTCGGGTGTCTTGCAGACTTACTACAGTTACCACAATCCTATATATTGTGTGTTGACTTTAGTATAAGCTGCTTCTACAGTGGTTTGCAAAACTAGTCATGTCCCTTGAAGTTTTTCATATTTTATCACATTACAACCACAAATGTAAAAATACAGTGGGGGAAACAAGTATTTAACCCTGGTGCGATCGTAACATTCCGTTTACTCCCCTTGTCCTACAGGTCAAAAAGCGGGTCAAAAAATGGGTAATAAAAAAGCCCCAAAATAAAGCAACTTACTTGAATTTGATATCCAAAATCTATTTTGCATGATAAAACAATCTGTTATCAATTAAATTAAGTTTAATTCATTTTTATAGTGTGTTTTTTTGTTACACAACATAAAAAGACAACCAACAGTATTAAACTTTTCTTTGTACGACCAACCAGCTGCCATAAGGTTTCTTTTATACTGTAAAGGTTTATTATTAGAATTATATAAATGTGAAGTAATTACTTCTGAATTAACTATATTGAAAGGTAAAAAGTCAACAATCTAACTTTTCTGTCAATAGTTCATTCTTTTATATAGTTTAGGACATCAATTTTGAAAATACTTCTCTCATAAAACGTCCTTCAACATTATAAATTATAAAAGAGTGAACTGTTGACAAAAAAAAGATCCAAATTGTTGACTTTTCCCCTTTCATTATAATTAATCCAGAAGTAATAACTTCAGATTTATATAATTTCGATAATAATAAATCTTTACTCTGTAAAAGAAAACTTATGACATATGGTTTGTGGTAAAAAGAAAAAAAGCTGTAATACTGTCCAAAGACAATTTTACATGATGAAAAAAATAATTAAACTTAATTGAATTAATAAATAACAGATTGTGTCATCATGCAAAATAAATTTTGGATTTAAAATTGTATCAATTTGTTTTATTTATGGGCTTTTGTTAGGGTGGGTCATTTTTGACCCGTAGGACAAGAGGAGTAAACGAGGAGTTACTATCGCACCAGGGTTAATATATTTTTTTCTACAGCTAAACATGCCAATGGGTCGCTTTTGATCCACAAGACAACACTGATGATTTTTCCCTGGTAGTCTTTTCTGGGGTCCTGGAAAGGAGGGTCTGTAAAGTCCTGGAGAATGCATGGGAGTTTGTCCAAACAATCTACATGTGTTTTGTGGAGAGTTTGCTGAGAGTTGGGACTCCACCAAGTAAACGAGCCTAACTCTGCTGGCATTGCACACCAGACTCTGTTACCTGTCACACAGGAACCTAACAGCCTCTAACAAAGGGCCCGGTGCTCCATACTCCCAGAAGAACCCCCGCAAAGTGTTCTATGACCAGGGCGAAAACCACACTGCTCTTCTTGAATCCTACTTTTGACTATCCGACGGAGCCTCCTCTCCAGGACCCCCAAATAGACCTTGCCAGGGAGGCTTATTCGGATCCCACCATCCGGTTCCCCTTTTTGAAAAAAGGCACGGTAGGGTGTTCTCCAGTGACCTGTGTCTGAGTGAGGGAGCACTGAATCAAACGGTCTCACTCATCATAAGAGGGATTCAGTTTGGTCTTTCATATTACATTCCGATGAAATATATTTGTGGTTGTAATGTCTCAGTATGGAACAATTCAAGGGGTATAATTACTTTGTAAGCACTGTACATCTTAACCCTGAATTCATAACATGGGATTCTTTTTGGAGAAAATGTTAAGATCTCACTTCATTTTTAATGTCACTTTATCTGACTGTTTCCTTCGTACATGTGACAATCAGAAGGCATTGTGGATTTTCTTAAATCGTTGTTTGATATGTTTGATATGTTTGGTTTGATATGTTTATTCATTGTGCACATTTGTGAATTATGGTGTATGCTTGTGGATTTTGCTGTAGGCTTACAAATATTCTTGTACACTTTGTGAATCTTTTTAGTACTTATTTAGTTCCATAGAAAGGAGGCTTCATAAATAGGGTTTGTATGTGCACATGAAAGTTTGTTTGAGCTTTGAGAATACGAAAGTGGCTGATCTTGAAACACTTATCGGTTCTCTGTCAGAGGAGTTGTTGGAAATATTGCGCCAGGGAGAAGTAGATAAAACAATCAGCTACTACATTTATATTCTGTTCTGTTTTGAAATAAAAATAGTTTTAAATAGGTCTTCAATGTGGCCCAGACTTTTTCTTATTTTTCTAATCCAGTTAGAGTACCTGTTGCCCTTCTTTCATACTTTTTTGCGAAACTCCTTTTTTATTCGTCACTATTTGCGTCATTTAATTAAAGCTCTCCTTTTTTCATCGCTCCCCAATCACACTGCATTTTTACTGCTGCAGCCTCCTAGTGGTTACCTTCACTTCTCTAGCAGAACAAAAGTTAAACTCACATTTGTCCTGTTAGACTCCCTCCACATGGTGAGAATTTGTCTGGTTTTGGAGTTAACCCTTTTTCTCCCAGTTTTAGTCTGTTTTAGCAGGTTGTTTTGCAGGTAGTTTCAAGCAAAATGATCCTTTGGAGGCTGCCCAAGAAGAGAGAGAGGAAACGAGACCTGGAGGTTAGGCCCATGAAATGTAGCAAATGTATCTAAATTGTAGCAACCTCAAAAGTAGTTACTTTTTTCGTTGTTGTTGATGATAGCTGTCTATTGATGGAATGACTGTGTATTTTTAGTCCAAGACACTCTCACCTACCTCATGGGCTTGGACACTCATCCAATCTGAGGAGAAGATGGAGTTCTTGTTTCTTTAGATGTCCCAGGTGGTGCAATCTGACCAGATAAGTACATGACTAATTAAGGCTAATATATTTGCAGATTTTGTTTATTTTAACTTGAGATTGATGATGTTGTATATGTAGTTTTGATAGGAGGAATCCAGTGTGTCTGCTCTTTTTTTCTTGGGTGATGTTTGTTATCTATGTTAATCAATCTCAAACCTTTGTTTAAACAAAGTTTCATTTTTACTTTATTCATTCATAAATCAAATAGATGTTTAAAAATGTCATGTATATTAATTTGTCTTTTTTTGTTTTGTCTTTTTTTTTTTTGTTTTTTACTACAGAGTCCGTGATGTGTCACTCCAGATTGGATGCCGAAGAACTACTTGGCCAAATAAAAGAGCTTTGGAGAAGAAGCAGTTTTTTATATTGTTTCAAATAGTTTTTCATGTATGTATATATTTAAAATAGTTTCATTTATACTGGAGAAACAGCAATATGTAAAATTAGATTGGATGTCTGAAAATAGAAATTAATCAAATCAAGTAGCTTAAAAAGAGATGTAAAACTTTTTTTATAGTTTCAAATACTTTTCATATATGTATATGTTTAATAGTTTCATATTTATAACAAGTGGATCATTATGGCAGAAGCCATAATGTTTCGCTTGTGAAAGTAAAACTGTTGGGTCTCATCTTGACACTCAGAAAACAACCCTGAGTGCCACACGGCCAGACAGGACACATGTAAAACAAAAAAAGATAGCAAAATATTTTTATTGCAGAGGCATCCAATCCAATTTTCAATTAAATTTGTTGTATTCTTTAAATGTTGTAATTTTTGTTCACTGTAATCTTCACCTGTAAAAAGTTTGTAGAAATCTTTAACAAAAGTTCAATATATATATATTTTTAAACTGTGACCTGTTTGTGTGGTTTTTTTTTTAATTAAAATTTTTATTTGTCACAGTCATGAAGTCCATTAACATACCTTTATAAGTGACCATATTCACTGATAAATACATTTACAAATATTTTATTGATTTCAAAGAGGAATTAAGAGATAATTTTGTCTCCACCTGTGTCTAACTTGAATGACAGATGCAGTGTCTGCATCCATGGTAAAACACTCAAATTATTACAGAGCAGGGCTGAGCTGGCATTTAGAACTACTTGCTGAATGGAGTAAGTCAATGATGGACAACATGTGAGTGATGTGCATTCTTCAGGCTAATATTAGCATTTAATTTTAGCTTATGCATCAATTTTAACATAATGAATGGTACAAGTACAGATTATTCTACATGCTTCTGCCTCTCCACAGGTTATTGACTACGTTGCAGCTTTCTTTAGCATTAATGCTAATTTTTAGCATAAAAACACTGGCTCAAAGCCGACGGGCACACTTTGGCATGCCCCTTTAAAATTTCTGCAGGAATTTTCTAGTTAGGGGCATGCCATAGCAATGCATAAGGAGAGCAGTACTGACTTGCGAAGCAAGTCAGTACTGCCTCCATGCATTGCATGGCAGGCACCTATTGTTCTACACCCAATAGAATGTCTCTTTATCAGTGAGAATGCATTCTGCATTCTCACTTATAGTGTTTCTGTTTTTCTTTATTATTATTATTATTATTCTGTCTTCCGTACGTTTTTTGTCGCTTAACTACTTTCACTATCTTTCACTAATTGTACTAAATTATATATCAAAACGTTCAGCTCCTTCAGGAGAATGGTGCTATGACTTTTGGTAACCTTCACTATTGCACTTTTTGAAATAATTGCACTTTTGTGCAAATATTTTGCCCATTGAAATGAATGGGGAAATTCGGCGAACTGCCGTTTTTGAACTTTTTCTGCTGTTTGACAAACAAAATTATGCTGTTCATACATATTTCACTGTAGAGAAATATTTTATGCATTAAAATATAGCCACTAGTGTCTACTTTATGGAATTATTACTATAATTACTACAGGATTTACTGTTTTCTGTTAAACTCCTCTGGAGTACAACCTTGCCACACTTTCTCCTATTCTTTCAATGTATTTTCTTCTTGTGCTCTGTTTTTATCTGTGTCTATGCTTTCTGCTTGTCTACTTTTCTGTTTGCCTTCTGGTTTTACTGGTTTTACTATCTTTTAAGATATTCTACTATCTTTAATCAATTTTATAAATTCATATATCAAACATTTCTACTTCTTCTGAACCTTTTTGCTTTTGGTTTTCCTCTGTTTTACTCCTTCAAATATTTCTGGTTCACTGTTTCCACTAATTTTTTATACTTATTACTTTCACTATTGAATTGTTTCAACTATTCCTGGGATTGCACTAATTTCCTGTTGTTTCAATTATGCTCTTTCTTAAACTCTGTTTCACTTTTTGACTTTTTCAAATAATTCAGGTTGCACACAAACTCCTGCTTCTGCTGAATTCTGGTATACCTTCACTAAGTTTCACTATATATATATATATATATATATATATATATATATATATATATATATATATATATATATATATATATATATATATTGAAGTCATATATACTTCATATATGACTTCAAGCCTCTTTTTAAAAGCTAAAAAAATAAATAATAATGATAATAAAGAAAAGCATTAAAGGTGAGTGTTCTCTTTAGCGTTGGCAAAAACCCAATTATTTAATTTCTGGGTTTAATTGGTAGGCGGCACAGTGGCGCAGTTGGTAGAGCTGTTGCCTTGCAGCAAGAAGGTTCTGGGTTCGATTCCCGGCCTGGGGTCCCTCTGCATGGAGTTTGCATGTTCTCCCTGTGCATGCGTGGGTTCTCTCCGGTTTCCTCCCACAGTCCAAAAACATGACTGTAAAACCTCAGGAGCGAAGCCGGTGAGGAAGCAGCGAGCTTAGCCTCACGTGCTATTGCGCAACCTCTCGCTAACTGCACTGGCTGCCATTCTATGGGAGCCTGTCTGTACGCCAGCAATTAAATGGCTAAAAACATTTAATATATGGTCTTATTTTCCATAATTTTGCTTATGTATATAATGCACATTGTTTTTTGTCTCTAACTGTGTGTGTATCGTGTTTTGTGTGCGAAGGAGCGATAACAATCGGCAGAGAACAGACTCGAGGTGAGGCAGGCAGTTCTCTTGCCTCACCGCTGGGGGCGCTCATGATCCCAGATATTGTGACTGCACAACTGCAGAGTAATACACAGTGAGCTAGCCATGGAGCTAGCCACACAGTAAATAAGTAAAGTACAGCGATATATTTGTTTTCTTCTCTCCTCCGACGTCAACATGAAAGATTACATTTCTACCCTTAAACAGTTTTCTAAAGTGGATTTTCAATTGAAGCAGGAGATGATAACTAAAGGAAGACCAACACCGGAGCTGAAGGTTTTACTTCAAGACAGTTTGATGATTCTCAAACCGAGTAGAAAAGACATGCCGAGGATCAACTTGGCTTTGGATGAACAGATATTTTTGTGCAGAATTAGGGGTGCATGGATTTCATTGATAGGTAAAGGTAAGACAGCAATAAGATGTTTTTGTTTAGTTTTTTAATGAAATGTGCATTTGGTGGGCTACAGTTAATGTTTAAATAATTCAGTAAAGTAGAAGCGGTAGCTAATCTACCACAGCAATAATTTATTAATAAAACATTAAGCTTAAAACGTACTACAACAACAGACTGAATGATTTGTTGTGTGTGCAAAATTCTTGATTTTTTTTTGGTGTTAAATCCTAAAACATAAAGTGGCATTATTGTCAGTTGCTATGGCAGCGAGTCTGCGTAGCTTGGGGAAAACAGATCACTTTGCTGTGGATCATAGCACGAAATTAATACCTACATTTAAGTTTCACTGAGTTAACGCGGCTATAGATGACATGTAAAATATTAGTCTTTTTGCCCCACAGCGTTGTATGCATGCGCGAAATTTCCGTAGGTCCAATAGCATGCATGGTGTCTAAGTCATAAGTCAGTGCCTCACCAGCAATGAACCTCACCGTACGTCACTGATATATAGTGTGTGTGTGCCAAACTGGTGCCAAATCTTTCGAAGTGAAAATATCCAAGTGCTCCTGAATGTCTCTGACGTTCTGCTTGGCGTTCTCTGCCGTTACGTTCTCCCTTCTTCGTTTGTGGAGTTACAATATCTGGGTTCATGAGCGCCCCCAGCGATGAGGCAGAGAACTGAATACCTCACCTCGAATCTGTATGGCGTTTGCCGTCTCGAGTTTGCCGTCTCGTTTTCGATCGCTCCTCAGCACACGAAACACGTTACACACACAGTTGGTGACTATAAAAACAGTACATTAAATACTTGGAATTAATTATGGGAAATCAGTTAAGACATTAAATGTTTTTAACCATGTTATTTGCGACGTACAGACAGACGGAGCATTGCTCTCATAGAATAACAACCAGTGCAGTTAGCGAGAAGTTGTGCAATCCCAGGTGCTGCATCACTGGCTTTGCTTGTTATACTTATTACTGTTTCACTATTCAATTGTTTCAACTATTCCTGGGATTGCGCAAATTTTTTCCTGTTGTTTCAATTATGCTCTTTCTTAAACTCTGTTTCACTTTTTGACTTTTTCAAATAATTCAGGTTGCACACAAACTCCTGCTTCTGCTGAATTCTGCTATAATTTATATATTATATAATTGTATAATTTATGCAGTATAATTCACTATTAATTCACTATTAAATATATTAATATAGTATATTCACTATTCAACTGATTCAACTATTTCTATTTCTTCTGCTTTCTTCTGCTTTCTTCTACTCCTTAAACTTTTCTCTACTTTTTCTTGCATTTCTGCAGCAGTCATTCTGCAAATATGCATTCTCACGGCTGTTTCGCTAGGAACAGCTATTTTTCTAGTTATTATTATTAGGGGCATGCCATAGCAATGCATAAGGAGAGCAGTACTGACTTGCGAAGCAAGTCAGTACTGCCTCCATGCATTGCATGGCAGGCACCTATTGTTCTACACCCAATAGAATGTCTGTTTATTATTATTAGGGGCATGCCATAGCAATGCATAAGGAGAGCAGTACTGACTTGCGAAGCAAGTCAGTACTGCCTCCATGCATTGCATGGCAGGCACCTATTGTTCTACACCCAATAGAATGTCTCTTTATTAGGGGCATGCCATAGCAATGCATAAGGAGAGCAGTACTGACTTGCGAAGCAAGTCAGTACTGCCTCCATGCATTGCATGGCAGGCACCTATTGTTCTACACCCAATAGAATGTCTCTTTATTATTATAGTTATTTATTTTTCTTCCGTTACCGTTAATGCGGCTCGTACCGCTGCGTGCCCACCCACAAAAGTGGTATCAAAACGTGTGGCTCGATCCCGGCATTGGAGCTATTACTTTTATTGGGGATCGGAGTTACAACGGCGACGTAAAAAGCGAAAAACGAGCGAAATTTCCAACTGCCGAAACCTAGAGTATAACTGAAACCAACTGCCGCTTTTTTAGAGTGAGAAACAGGGTGGAATTTTGACCCAAAAATAATTTTGAAATCGCTCTCATGGCCGCAAAACTTGTGCTATTGGTATGAAAGTTGGTCAGGAAATAGCACCGCATGTCTGCTCCGGTAAAATGTTTTCGAAATTTCTCTAGGGTTTACGGTTTTCTGTCCAGGTGCTTCAGAGTAAAGTGACGGGACATGACCAACTGACGCTCCCCCTCAGTGTTTAATATAGGTTTTTGAAAAATTACTGAGCTCTGCACACACCATATTTCTCTCATCACTGCAATTACTGTGAATGACCTACAGATATGAATCACAGGACTATCAGAGACGACAAGTAGCCCTCTCATACGCTTCAAACGGTTTTCTGATCGGCATAACGGTTCCTGAACTGGAAGGGGTCGTACAGACTGCTTTTTTCATTAAAAGTGACTGGGTGTTCTCAAAGTTGCATGAAGTGTCTCTCACACACACACAGCAGTTGGCAGAGGCTTGATCGCTATGGCAACTGCTGGTTTGGCCTACAAGGTCTCTGTAGTTCTAAACATGGTGGAACACCTTAATACAGAGGGCAGAGCAGAAGGTCAGAACTACAACATGGCGGATCATTCAGTTATTACAGAGGAGGGCTGAGCTGGAATGTAGAGCTACTTGCTGTTTTGGGCATTATATTGGTGGATTAACCAAACCACTGTTACACATTGGATTAGTGTGTCTATTTAAAATGAAGCTTACTGAAAATTTCAAAATAAATGCCCTAACATTTTTCACATCAGGTTATTGGTTTTTTGGGCTTTATGGGACTGGTTTAAACAAACCAGAGTTGCACATTGAATTAGCGTGGTCATTAAAATGAAGCTTACGGATACTTTCAAAATAAAAGCCTGCATACTCCTCTTACGTCAGTGCACCGCCGAAGGCGGTGCAATAATATGTAGTTTTTTTAAACCTTATATAGCTGGACTGTTACACATTGGATTAACATGGCCATAAATCCAATGTGAAACAAAAATTAAGCTTACTGAAAGTTTCAAAATAAAAGTCTTCATATTTCTCTCGTGTTAGTGCACCGCCGTAGGCGGTGCAATAATATTAGCTTTTTTATGTTATTTATTTCTCAGGATAGTGAACTGCCTTGCGCAGCAAGGCAGTGCATTAGCATTAGCACAAACATTAGCATTTGAGCCCCCTTGACTATATGCTTCACACGGTTTTCGGATCACTCTAAAAGATCCTGAATAGGAAGGAGATGTTTGGACTGCTTTGTTCAGATAAATTAAGTGCTTCAAACAGTTAGAATCTGTTTCTCTCTTTGTGTCTCACTCACACGATAGTTGAGCTGCTCTTTAGAATTACAATGAATGAAGTTCAGAACTACTCTCAAATAGCACATAGGGATGAGCTGGCATTTAGACCTACTTGCTGTTTTGGGCATTATATAGCTGGACTGTTACACGTTGGAATAATGTGGCCATTAATCCAATGTGTAACAAAAGTGAAGCTTACTGAAAATTTCAAAATAAAAGCCTTGACATTTTTCACATCAGGTATTTCCTCATTTGTGCTTTATGTGACTGGTTTAAACAAACTACTGTTACACATTGAATTGGTGTGGTAGTTAAAAAGAAGCTAACTGAAAGTTTCAAAATAAAAGTCTGCATATTCCTCACGTGTTAGTGCACCGCCGTAGGCGGTGCAATAATATTAGCTTTTTTTATGTTATTTACTTCTCAGGATAGTGAACTGCCTTGCGCAGCAAGGCAGTTCATTAGCATTTGTACAAAAGTTAGCATTTCACTGTCTTTGACTAGTGCACTAGCACTTTTACCTAAAGTTAGCTATTAGCTAATTTTCTCATTAATTAGACATGTTTAGTATACTGAATGGAGTAGTAAAATTAAAACAACATGGTCCTTTTGCTCCACATGCTACTGCCAGCATTTAAGCTAACATTAGCATATTGGCTAATTTTAGCTTATGCATCAATTTTAACATAATGAATGGTACAAGTCAACATGCTTCTGCCTCTCCACAGGTTATTGGCTACGTTGCAGCTTTCTTTAGCATTAATGCTAATTTTTAGCATCATAACGCTGCGTCAAAGCCGACGGGCACACTTTGGCATGCCCCTTTAAAATTTCTGCAGGAATTTTCTAGTTTATTTCTTTATTTTTCTTCCATTACCGTTAATGCGGCTCGTACCGCTGCGTGCCCACCCACAAAAGTGGTATCAAAACGTGCGGCTCGATGCCGAGAAGGGAGCTATTACTTTTATAGGGGATCGGAGTTACGACGGCGACGTAAAAAGCGAAAAACGAGCGAAATTTCCAACTGCCGAAGCGCAGAGTGTAACTGACACCAACTGCCGTTTTTTTAGAGTGAGGAACAGGGTGGAATTTTGACCCAAAAATAATTTTGAAATCGCTCTCATGGCCGTAAAACTTGTGCTATTGGTATGAAAGTTGGTCATGAAATAGCACCGCATGTCTGCTCCGGTAAAATGTTTTCAAAATTTCTCTAGGGCTTACGGTTTTCTGTCCAGGTGCTTCAGAGCAAAGTGATGGGACATGACCAACTGACGCTCCTCCTCAGTGTTTAATATAGGTTTTTGAAAAATTACTGAGCTTTCCACACACCATTTTTCTCTCATCAGTGCAATTATTGTGAATGACCTACAGATATGAATCAAAGGACTATCGGAGACGACAAGTAGCCCTCTCATACGCTTCAAACGGCTTTTGGATCGGCATAACGGTTCCCGAACGGGAAGGGGTCGTTCAGACTGCTTTTTTCATTAAAAGTGACTGGGTGTTCTCAAAGTTGCATGAAGTGTCTCTCACACACACACAGCAGTTGGCAGAGGCTTGATCGCTATGGCAACTGCTGGTTTGGCCTACAAGGTCTCTGTAGTTCTAAACATGGTGGAACACCTTAATACAGAGGGCAGAGCAGAAGGTCAGAACTACAACATGGCGGATCATTCAGTTATTACAGAGGAGGGCTGAGCTGGAATGTAGAGCTATTTGCTGTTTTGGGCATTATATTGGTGGATTAACCAAACCACTGTTACACATTGGATTAGTGTGTCTATTTAAAATGAAGCTTACTGAAAATTTCAAAATAAAAGCCCTGACATTTTTCACATCAGGTTATTGGTCTTTTGGGCTTTATGGGACTGGTTTAAACAAACCAGAGTTGCACATTGAATTAGCGTGGTCATTAAAATGAAGCTTACTGAAAGTTTCAAATTAAAAGTCTGCCTATTCCTCTAGTGTTAGTGCACCGCCGAAGGCGGTGCAATAATATTTAGCATTTTTGACCTTTTTTTCCGCTCAGGATAGTGAGCTGCCTTGCGCAGCAAGGCAGTTCATTAACATTAGCACAAACATTAGCATTTCACCCCCCTTGACTATATGCTTCACACGGTTTTCGGATCACTCTAAAAGATCCTGAATAGGAAGGAGATGTTTGGACTGCTTTGTTCAGATAAACTATCTGCTTCAAACATTTAGAATCTGTATATCCCTTTGTGTCTCACTCACACGATAGTTGAGCTGCTCTTTAGAACTACAATGACTGAAGGTCAGAACTACAACATGGCGGAACTCTCAAATAGCACATAGTGATGAGCTGGCTCTTAGATCTGCTTGCTGTATGGGGCATTATATAGCTGGATTAACCAAACCACAGTTACACATTGGATTAGTGTGTAATCCACTGTAAATAAAAAAGCTATTGTAAAGCTATTGTAAATAAAGCTTACTGAAAGTTTCAAAATAAAAGCCTTGACATTTTTCACATCAGGTATTTCCTCTTTTGTGCTTTATGTGACTGGTTTAAACAAACTACAGTAACACAATGAATTGGTGTGGTAGTTAAAAAGACGCTAACTGAAAGTTTCAAAATAAAAGTCTGCATATTCCTCTCGTGTTAGTGCACCGCCGTAGGCGGTGCAATAATATAAGCTGTTTTTATGTTATTTATTTCTCAGGATAGTGAACTGCCTTGCGCAGCAAGGCAGTTCATTAACATTAGCACAAACATTAGCATTTCACTTCCTTTGACTAGTGTACTAGCACTTTTACCTATAGTTAGCTTTTAGCTAATTTTCTCATTAATTAGACATGTTTAGTATACTGAATGGAGTAGTAAAATTAAAACAACATGGTCCTGTTGCTCCACGTGCTACTGCCAGCATTTAAGCTAACATTAGCATATTGGCTAATTTTAGCTTATTAATCAATTTTAACATAATGAATGGTACAACTACAGCTTAGTCAACATGCTTCTGCCTCTCCACAGGTTATTGACTACGTTGCAGCTTTCTTTAGCATTAATGCTAATTTTTAACATCATAACGCTGCGTCAAAGCCGACGGGCACACTTTGGCATGCCCCTTTAAAATTTCTGCAGGAATTTTCTAGTTATTTATTATTCTTCCATCACCGTTAATGCGGCTCGTACCGCTGCGTGCCCACCCACAAAAGTGGTATCAAATCGTGCGGCTCGATGCCGAGAAGGGAGCTATTACTTTTATAGGGGATCGGACTTACAACGGCGACGTAAAAAGCGAAAAACGAGCGAAATTTCCAACTGCCGAAACGTTAGAGTGTAACTGAAACCAACTGCCGCTTTTTAGAGTGAGAAAGAGGGTGGAATTTTGACCCAAAAATAATTTTGAAATCGCTCTCATGGCCGTAAAACTTGTGCTATTGGTATGAAAGTTGGTCAGGAGATAGCACCGCATGTCTGCTCCGGTAAAATGTTTTCGAAATTTCTCTAGGGCTTACGGTTTTCTGTCCAGGTGCTTCAGAGCAAAGTTATGGGACATGACCAACTGACGCTCCCCCTCAGTGTTTAATATAGGTTTTTGAAAAATTACTGAGCTCTGCACACACCATTTTTCTCTCATCAGTGCAATTCCTGTGAATGACCTACAGATATGAATCACAGGACTATCAGAGACGACAAGTAGCCCTCTCATACGCTTCAAACGGCTTTTGGATCGGCATAACGGTTCCCGAACGGGAAGGGGTCGTTCAGACTGCTTTTTTCATGAAAAGTGACTGGGTGTTCTCAAAGTTGCATGAAGTGTCTCACACACACACACAGCAGTTGGCAGAGGCTTGATCGCTATGGCAACTGCTGGTTTGGCCTACAAGGTCTCTGTAGTTCTAAACATGGTGGAACACCTTAATACAGAGGGCAGAGCAGAAGGTCAGAACTACAACATGGCGGATCATTCAGTTATTACAGAGGAGGGCTGAGCTGGAATGTAGAGCTACTTGCTGTTTTGGGCATTATATTGGTGGATTAACCAAACCACTGTTGCACATTGGATTAGTGTGTCTATTTAAAATGAAGCTTACTTAAAATTTCAAAATAAAAGCCCTGACATTTTTCACATCAGGTTATTGCTCTTTTGGGCTTTATGGGACTGCTTTAAACAAACCAGAGTTGCACATTGAATTAGCGTGGTCATTAAAATAAGGCTTACTGATACTTTCAAAATAAAAGCCTGCATATTCCTCTCACGTCAGTGCACCGCCATAGGCGGTGCAATAATATTAGCCTTTTTTATGTTATTTATTTCTCAGGATAGTGAGCTGCCTTGCGCAGCAAGGCAGTTTATTAACATTAGCACAAACATTAGCATTTGAGCCCCCTTGACTATATGCTTCACACGGTTTTCGGATCACTCTAAAAGATCCTGAATAGGAAGGAGATGTTTGGACTGCTTTGTTCAGATAAACCAAGTGCTTCAAACAGTTAGAATCTGTTTATCCCTTTGTGTCTCATTCACACAATAGTTGAGCTGCTCTTTAGAACTACAAAAACTTAATGTCAGAACTACAACATCGCGCAACTCTCAAATAGCACAAGGGATGAGCTGGCATTTAGATCTACTTGCTGTATGGGGCACTATAGAGGTGCATTAACCAAACTACAGGTACACATTGGATTAGTGTGGCTTTTTGAAATGAAGCTAACTGAAAGTTTCAAAATAAAAGTCTGCATACTCCTCTCGTGTTAGTGCACCGCCGTAGGCGGTGCAATAATATTAGTGTTTTTTATGTTATTTATTTCTCAGGATAGTGAACTGCCTTGCGCAGCAAGGCAGTTAATTAGCATTAGTACAAAAGTTATCATTTCGCTGTCTTTGACTAGTACACTAGCACTTTTACCTAAAGTTAGCTTTTAGCTAATTTTCTCATTAATTAGACATGTTTAGTATACTGAATGGAGTAGCAAAATTAAAACAACATGGTCTTGTTGCTCCACATGCTACTGCCAGCATTTGAGCTAATATTAGCATATTGGCTAATTTTAGCTAATGCATCAATTTTATCATAATGAATGGTACAACTAAAGCTTAGTCAACATGCTTCTGCCTCTCCACAGTTTATTGACTACGTTGCAGCTTTCTTTAGCATTAATGCTAATTTTTAGCATCAAAACGCTGCGTCAAAGCCGACGGGCACACTTTGGCATGCCCCTTTAAAATTTCTGCAGGAATTTTCTAGTAGTTATTTATTTTTCTTCCGTTACCGTTAATGCGGCTCGTACCGCTGCGTGCCCACCCACAAAAGTGGTATCAAAACGTGTGGCTCGATCCCGGCATTGGAGCTATTACTTTTATTGGGGATCGGAGTTACGACGGCGACGTAAAAAGTGAAAAACGAGCGAAATTTCCAACTGCCGAAACGCAGAGTGTAACTGACACCAACTGCCGCTTTTTTAGAGTGAGAAACAGGGTAGAATTTTGACCCAAAAATAATTTTGAAATCGCTCTCATGGCCGCCAAACTTGTGCTATTGGTATGAAAGTTGGTCAGGAGATAGCACCGCATGCCTGCTCCGGTAAAATGTTTTCAAAATTTCTCTAGGGCTTACGGTTTTCTGTCTAGGTGCTTCAGAGCAAAGTGATGGGACATGACCAACTGACGCTCCTCCTCAGTGTTTAATATAGGTTTTTGAAAAATTACTGAGCTCTGCACACACCATATTTCTCTCATCAGTGCAATTACTGTGAATGACCTACAGATATGAATCACAGGACTATCAGAGACGACAAGTAGCCCTCTCATATGCTTCAAACGGTTTTTGGATCGGCATAACGGTTCCCGAACGGGAAGGGGTCGTTCAGACTGCTTTTTTCATTAAAAGTGACTGGGTGTTCTCAAAGTTGCATGAAGTGTCTCTCACACACACACAGCAGTTGGCAGAGGCTTGATCGCTATGGCAACTGCTGGTTTGGCCTACAAGGTCTCTGTAGTTCTAAACATGGCGGAACACCTTAATACAGAGGGCAGAGCAGAAGGTCAGAACTACAACATGGCGGATCATTCAGTTATTACAGAGGAGGGCTGAGCTGGAATGTAGAGCTACTTGCTGTTTTGGGCATTATATTGGTGGATTAACCAAACCACTGTTACACATTGGATTAGTGTGTCTATTTAAAATGAAGCTTACTGAAAATTTCAAAATAAAAGCCCTGACATTTTTCACATCAGGTTATTGCTTTTTGGGCTTTATGGGACTGGTTTAAACAAACCAGAGTTGCACATTGAATTAGCGTCGTCATTAAAATGAAGCTTACTGAAAGTTTCAAATTAAAAGTCTGCCTATTCCTCTAGTGTTAGTGCACCGCCGAAGGCGGTGCAATAATATTAGCCTTTTTTATGTTATTTAGTTCTCAGGATAGTGAACTGCCTTGCGCAGCAAGGCAGTTCATTAACATTAGCACAAACATTAGCATTTGAGCCCCCTTGACTATATGCTTCACACGGTTTTCAGATCACTCTAAAAGATCCTGAAAAGGAAAGAGATGTTTGGACTGCTTTGTTCAGATAAACCAAGTGCTTCAAACAGTTAGAATCTGTTTCTCCCTTTGTGTCTCATTTATACACAATAGTTGAGCTACTCTTTAGAACTACAAAAACTCAATGTCAGAACTACAACATGGCGGCACTCTCAAATAGCACATAGGGATGAGCTGGCATTTAGATCTACTTGCTGTATGGGGCACTATAGAGGTGGATTAACCAAACTACAGGTACACATTTCATTAGTGTGGCTTTTTGAAATGAAGCTTACTAAAAATTTCAAAATAAAAGCCCTGACATTTTTCACATTTTATTGCTCTTTTGGGCTTTATGGGACTGGTTTAAACAAACCACAGTTGCACATTGAATTAGCATAGTCATTAAAATAAAATTAAGTGAAAGTTTCAAAATAAAAGTCTGCATATTCCTCTCGTGTTAGTGCACCGCCGTAGGCGGTGCAATAATATTAGCTTTTTTTATGTTATTTATTTCTCAGGATAGTGAACTGCCTTGCGCAGCAAGGCAGTTCATTAGCATTAGTACAAAAGTTATCATTTCACTGTCTTTGACTAATACACTAGCATTTTTACCTAAAGTTAGCTTTTAGCTAATTTTCTCATTAATTAGACATGTTTAGTGTACTGAATGGAGTAGTAAAATTAAAACAACATGGTCCTGTTGCTCCAAATGCTACTGCCAGCATTTAAGCTAACATTAGCATATTGGCTAATTTTAGCTTATGCATCAATTTTAACATAATGAATGGTACAACTACAGCTTAGTCAACATGCTTCTGCCTCTCCACAGTTAATTGACTACGTTGCAGCTTTCTTTAGCATTAATGCTAATTTTTAACATCATAACACTGCGTCAAAGCCGACGGGCACACTTTGGCATGCCCCTTTAAAATTTCTGCAGGAATTTTCTAGTTAGGGGCATGCCATAGCAATGCATAAGGAGAGCAGTACTGACTTGCGAAGCAAGTCAGTACTGCCTCCATGCATTGCATGGCAGGCACCTATTGTTCTACACCCAATAGAATGTCTGTTTATTATTATAACATCTTCTTCCATTACCGTTAATGCGGCTCGTACCGCTGCGTGCCCACCCACAAAAGTGGTATCAAAACGTGCGGCTCGTTCCCGAGAAGGGAGCTATTACTTTTATTGGGGATCGGAGTTACGATGGCGACGTAAAAAGCGAAAAACGAGCAAAATTTCCAACTGCCGAAACCCTAGAGTGTAACTGAAACCAACTGCCGCTTTTTAGAGTGAGAAACAGGGTGGAATTTTGACCCCAAAATAATTTTGAAATCGCTCTCATGGCCGCAAAACTTGTGCTATTGGTATGAAAGTTGGTCAGGAAATAGCACCGCATGTCTGCTCCGGTAAAATGTTTTCAAAATTTCTCTAGGGCTTACGGTTTTCTGTCCAGGTGCTTCAGAGCAAAGTTATGGGACATGACCAACTGACGCTTCATCCCCAGTGTTTTATATAGGTTTTTGAGTTACTACAGATGGAGGGTGAACAGAATGTTATATCTGCAGGCAGGGCAGAGTTTTCTTGGCATTATATCACTGGTTTAACCCAACCACTCTTACACATTGGATTAGTGTGGCCATTTAAAATTAAGCTTACTGAAAATTTTATAATAAAAGCCTGTATATTTCTTTGCAGCCTAACTAACTCCTAACTAAAGCCTTGACATTTTTCACATCAGGTCATTACTCTTTTGGCCTTTATGTGACTGGTAACACTATGATTTGGTGTGGTAGTTAAAATGAAGTTTACTGAAAGTTTCAAAATAAAAGTCTGCATATTCCTCACGTTAGTGCACCGCCGTAGGCGGTGCAATAATACTCAGCTTTTTTTTACCTTTTTTTGCTCAGGATAGTGAACTGCCTTGCGTAGCAAGGCAGTTCATTAACATTAGCACAAACATTAGCATTTGACCCACCATTTCAGTGCACCGCTGTAGGCGGTGCAATAATATTAAAGTTTTTGTTATTTATTTCTCAGGATAGTGAACTGCCTTGCGCAGCAAGGCAGTTTACTGAAATAAATATCAATAAATATCCTGAGAAATAAATATCAGGGAAGACAAAAAGCCCTCTCATACACTTCAAACAGTTTTTGCATCGGCCTTACGGATCTTGTAGGGGAAGGGGTCGTTCAGACTGCTTTTTTCATCATATCTGACTTTGTGTTTACATCAGTCTTATTTAAAATAAGCATTCTAGCAATTTTTAGTAACTTTTTCCTGTCAGGTTAGTACATTTACATCAGTCTTTCTTAAAATAACCATTTTACCCATTTTTGCTTTGGTCTCTGGTTAGTATATGTACCTAAGTCTTTCTTAAAATGAGCATTTTAAGCTAAGACCCTGTTCCTCCTTCTACTATAGACAACTCCTGCAGGTAAAAAAAATATTGTTACATCATATAACCCCTAAAGAACAATACTACTGATGCATTTTTGAAATAATAACTTTGTATTTAGGGAAAATTACAATTGATCACAAAAAAATTAAATTAAATCTTTTAAAAAAAAAAAGATTTAATTTAAAAATAACTGAGCTCTGCACACACCATATTTCTCTCATCAGTGCAATTCCTGTGAATGACCTACAGATATGAATCATGGTACAATCGGAGACGACAAATAGCCCTCTCATACGCTTCAAACGGTTTTCGGATCGGCCTTACGGATCTTGAATGGGAAGGGGTCGTTCAGTGTGCTTGTTTTAGTGAAACTGGCTGGCTCAAACAGATAGAATTGTCTCCCCCTGTGTCTCTCTTACAGCTGGCACCCTGTGGCCTATTTACCATAGCAACCGAACATGGCAACAGCTCCTGGGTCAGATAGCAAACACTATGGCAAACATTCAGTTAAAGCAGAGGGCTATTAATTAAGTGGTTTAACACACCCACTGTTAAACATTGGATTAGTGTGGCCATTTACAATGAAGCTTAATAAATTTTTCAAAATAAAAGCCTTGATCATTTTTACATACTGCAATTGCTTTACTGGTGATTTAAAAACTGGTGTTACCAAATTACTGTTACAGACTGGATTAGTGTAGCCATTGATAATGACGCTTACTGAAAATTTCAAAATAAAAGCTTTGGCCATTTTTACATCAAGCAATTGTTCTTTTGGGCCTTACATGACTGGTTTAACCAAACCACTGTTACACATTGAATTAGTGTGGTCATTAAAATGAAGCTAACTGAAACTTTCAAAATAAAAACCTGTATATTCCTCTCACATGAGTGCACCGCCGTGGGCGGTGCATTTATTTAGCTTTTTTGACCTTTTTATCGCTCAGGATAGTGAACTGCCTTGCGCAGATGGTCAGAACTACAACATGGCGGAACTCCCAAATATCACATAGGGATGAGCAAGCATTTAGATCTACTTGCTGTTTTGGTCATTATATTGGTGGAATATACAAACCACAGCTACACATTGGATGAGTGTGGCTAATTGAAATGAAGCTTACTAAAAAATTTCAAAATAAAAGCCCTGATATTTTTCACGTTAGGTTATTGCTCTTTTCGGCTTTATGGGACTGGTTTAAACAAACCAGAGTAGCACATTGAATTCCTGTGGTCCTTAAAATGAAGCTTACTGAAACTTTCAAAATAAAAGCCTGCATACTCCTCTCATGTCAGTGCACTGCCATAGGCGGTGCAATAACGTATTTTTTTTCTAACCTTTTTTTTCTCAGTATAATAGCACAAAGAGTAGCGCTTCACTGCCCCATAGTGCACTGCCTTGGTCAGCACACACACAGCAGTTGGCTGAGAATTAATTACTATATAAGAACTACAACATGGTGGAACTCTCAGATACCACACATTAGGGCTGAGCTGGCATTTAGAACTACTTGCTGTTTGGGGCATTATAATATTAGCGTTTTTTATGTTATTTATTTCTCAGGATAGTGAACTGCCTTGCGCAGCAAGGCAATTCATTAGCATTTGTACAAAAGTTAGCATTTCACTGTCTTTGACTAGTGCACTAGCACTTTTACCTATAGTTAGCTATTAGCTAATTATCTCTTTAATTAGACATGTTTAGTATACTGAATGGAGTAGTAAAATTAAAACAACATGGTCCTGTTGCTCCACATGCTACTGCCAGCATTTAAGCTAACATTAGCATATTGGCTAATTTTAGCTCATGCATTGATTTTAACATAATGAATGGTACAACTACAGCTTAGTCAACATGCTTCTGCCTCTCCACAGGTTATTGACTACGTTGCAGCTTTCTTTAGCATTAATGCTAATTTTTAACAACATAACGCTGCGTCAAAGCCGACGGGCACACTTTGGCATGCCCCTTTAAAATTTCTGCAGGAATTTTCTAGTTATTATTTATTCTTCTTCCATTACCGTTAATGCGGCTCGTACCGCTGCGTGCCCACCCACAAAAGTGGTATCAAAACGTGCGGCTCGTACCCGAGAAGGGAGCTATTACTTTTATTGGGGATTGGAGTTAAAATGATTACATAAATTAATAAAAACGAAAAAATTTGAGATTTTGTGTCTCACAGAATCAGTAATCTTTCTCTATGAAACACACACACAGGACTGTTTATGGCTGACTCAAAAACCCTTTTTAAATCCCCCTCACAGGCATAAATATCGCCCTATTGATCTGAAAGTTGGTCATAACATAGATACACATGCCTGCTCATGTACAATGTTTACAAAAATTTGCTAGGGCTTATGCTTTTTGTCAGGGTCCTTCAGACTGACGCCTGGTGTCTCCCAAGTATAGAAACTGTGTCTGAGGAGGATTTTCCCGCTCTTTGGCTCTCACAGCTGCAGGGGATTAATTACCATAGCAACAGAAGAAGACAGTGTCTGGAACTGCAGCTACCCAGGACTGCACTGTAGGGTTTACTGGTATTTACAACTTCTTGTGTTTTCAGCATTATACTACTGATTCAAGACTATAACCATTACACATATGTCCCCCCATGTTAAAATCTGACATAAATAAGAATAAATAGTTGATTAAAAGTCTGTGGACAGAAAATAACGTCGCTGCTCCTTTAAGGAACCAGCGGCACAGACGCGGCGCCTGGGTGATGCTACAGATCACAAACCTGACAGAGAGCAGAAGAGGATTCGTAGGAAAAGAGCGGTGATGAACGGAAACGCTTAATATAGTTGAGAAAACATAAATTACCTGGTCGAAAACTGACTGGGATTTAATGAGAACTAAGTTACATCGGTTTTGGTGAGTTTTGTGTTTATTTTCTTACATTTTCACCGTGTTGTACTTTTCCTTTTAGCAGAGAGCTAAGGCTAAAAACGTAGCCGTTTGCAAGGAAATACTCCGTCATAAACTGTTATCAGGTTAATATATAAACTGTTATCCGGGTAATATATTGGGTTTATGAAGAATTTATTTGAATAATTTCAGGATTTAAAAAGACTTTTGTCGTGTTTGTGACCTGTTACACAGGTCAGGTTTTTTGGTTGGTTGGAAGCTTGGTCGGAGCAAGGATTGGTCTGCCATGTGTGACGCAAGTAATGACAGACAACATGCTACTGATGCTCCAATAGCTTTCATGCTATTGTTAGCATTTTGGCTCATTTTAGCTTATGCAACATACTAAAATGAGCAAAAATGCGCATACTACCGTACGAGTACAGCTTAAGAAAACATGCTTCTGACTCCCCGCAGGTTATTGACCACACTGAAGCTTTCTTAAGCATGATTGCTTAATGCTAATTTTTAACATCATAACGCTGCGTCAAAGCCGACGGGCACACTTTGGCATGCCCCTTTAAAATTTCTGCAGGAATTTTCTAGTTATAGGTTTATTCTTCCGTCACCGTTAATGCGGCTCGTACCGCTGCGTGCCCACCCACAAAAGTGGTATCAAATCGTGCGGCTCGATGCCGAGAAGGGAGCTATTACTTTTATAGGGGATCGGAGTTACGACGGCGACGTAAAAAGCGAAAAACGAGCGAAATTTCCAACTGCCGAAACGTTAGAGTGTAACTGAAACCAACTGCCGCTTTTTAGAGTGAGAAAGAGGGTGGAATTTTGACCCAAAAATAATTTTGAAATCGTTCTCATGGCCGTAAAACTTGTGCTATTGGTATGAAAGTTGGTCAGGAGATAGCACCGCATGTCAGCTCCGGTAAAATGTTTTCGAAATTTCTCTAGGGCTTACGGTTTTCTGTCCAGGTGCTTCAGAGCAAAGTTATGGGACATGACCAACTGACGCTCCCCCTCAGTGTTTAATATAGGTTTTTGAATAATTACTGAGCTCACCACACACCATATTTCTCTCATCACTGCAATTCCTGTGAATGACCTACAGATATGAATCACAGGACTATCAGAGACGACAAGTAGCCCTCTCATACGCTTCAAACGGTTTTTGGATCGGCATAACGGTTCCCGAACGGGAAGGGGTCGTTCAGACTGCTTTTTTCATGAAAAGTGACTGGGTGTTCTCAAAGTTGCATGAAGTGTCTCTCACACACACACAGCAGTTGGCAGAGGCTTGATCGCTATGGCAACTGCTGGTTTGGCCTACAAGGTCTCTGTAGTTCTAAACATGGTGGAACACCTTAATACAGAGGGCAGAGCAGAAGGTCAGAACTACAACATGGCGGATCATTCAGTTATTACAGAGGAGGGCTGAGCTGGAATGTAGAGCTACTTGCTGTTTTGGGCATTATATTGGTGGATTAACAAAACCACTGTTACACATTGGATTAGTGTGTCTATTTAAAATGAAGATTACTGAAAATTTCAAAATAAAAGCCCTGACATTTTTCACATCAGGTTATTGGTCTTTTGGGCTTCATGGGACTGGTTTAAACAAACCAGAGTTGCACATTGAATTAGCGTGGTCATGAAATTGAAGCTTACTGAAAGTTTCAAATTAAAAGTCTGCCTATTCCTCTAGTGTTAGTGCACCGCCGAAGGCGGTGCAATAATATTAGCCTTTTTTATGTTATTTATTTCTCAGGATAGTGAACTGCCTTGCGCAGCAAGGCAGTTCATTAACATTAGCACAAACATTAGCATTTGAGCCCCCTTGACTATATGCTTCACACGGTTTTCGGATCACTCTAAAAGATCCTGAATAGGATGGAGATGTTTGGACTGCTTTGTTCAGATAAACTAACTGCTTCAAACCGTTAGAATCTGTTTATCCCTTTGTGTCTCACTCACACGATAGTTGAGCTGCTCTTTAGAACTACAATGACTGAAGGTCAGAACTACAACATGGCGGAACTCTCAAATAGCACATAGGGATGAGCTGGCATTTAGATCTACTTGCTGTATGGGGCATTATATAGCTGGATTAACCAAACCACAGTTACACATTGGATTAGTGTGTAATCCACTGTAAATAAAAAAGCTATTGTAAAGCTATTGTAAATAAAGCTTACTGAAACTTTCAAAATAAAAGCCTTGACAATTTTCACATCAGGTCATTACTCTTTTGTGCTTTATGTGACTGGTTTAAACAAACTACAGTAACACAATGAATTGGTGTGGTAGTTAAAAAGACGCTAACTGAAAGTTTCAAAATAAAAGTCTGCATATTCCTCTCGTGTTTGTACACCGCCGTAGGCGGTGCAATAATATAAGCTTTTTTTATGTTATTTAATTCTCAAGATAGTGAACTGCCTTGCGCAGTTCACTATCTGCCTTAAGCAGCAAGGCAGTTCATTAACATTAGCACAAACATTAGCATTTCACTTCCTTTGACTAGTGTACTAGCACTTTTACCTATAGTTAGCTTTTAGCTAATTTTCTCATTAATTAGACATGTTTAGTATACTGAATGGAGTAGTAAAATTAAAACAACATGGTCCTGTTGCTCCACATGCTACTGCTAGCATTTAAGCTAACATTAGCATATTGGCTAATTTTAGCTTATGAAACAATTTTAACATAATGAATGGTACAACTACAGCTTAGTCAACATGCTTCTGCCTCTCCACAGGTTATTGACTACGTTGCAGCTTTCTTTAGCATTAATGCTAATTTTTAACATCATAACGCTGCGTCAAAGCCGACGGGCACACTTTGGCATGCCCCTTTAAAATTTCTGCAGGAATTTTCTAGTTATTCCATATTTTTCTTCCGTTACCGTTAATGCGGCTCGTACCGCTGCGTGCCCACCCACAAAAGTGGTATCAAAACGTGTGGCTCGATCCCGGCATTGGAGCTATTACTTTTATAGGGGATCGGAGTTACGACGGCGACGTAAAAAGCGAAAAACGAGCGAAATTTCCAACTGCCGAAACCCTACTGATGCATTTTTGAAATAATAACTTTGTATTTAGGGAAAATTACAATTGATCACAAAAAAAATTAAATTAAATCTTTAAAAAAAAAAAAAGATTTAATTTAAAAATTACTGAGCTCTGCACACACCATATTTCTCTCATCAGTGCAATTCCTGTGAATGACCTACAGATATGAATCACGGTACAATCGGAGACGACAAGTAGCCCTCTCATACGCTTCAAACGGTTTTCGGATCGGCCTTACGGATCTTGAATGGGAAGGGGTCGTTCAGTGTGCTTGTTTTAGTGAAACTGGCTGGCTCAAACAGATAGAATTGTCTCCCCCTGTGTGTCTCTCTTACAGCTGGCACCCTGTGGCCTATTTACCATAGCAACCGAACATGGCAACAGCTCCTGAGTCAGAATACAAACACTATGGCAAACATACAGTTAAAGCAGAGGGCTATTAATTAAGTGGTTTAACACAACCACTGTTAAACATTGGATTAGTGTGGCCATTTACAATGAAGCTTAATAAATTTTTCAAAATAAAAGCCTTGATCATTTTTACATACTGCAATTGCTCTACTGGTGATTTAAAAACTGGTGTTACCAAATTACTGTTACAGACTGGATTAGTGTAGCCATTGATCATGACGCTTACTGAAAATTTCAAAATAAAAGCTTTGGCCATTTTTACATCAAGCAATTGTTCTTTTGGGCCTTACATGACTGGTTTAAACAAACCACAGTTGCACATTGAATTAGCATAGTCATTAAAATGAAGCTAACTGAAAGTTTCAAAATAAAAGCCTGCATATTCCTCTCGTGTTAGTGCACCGCCGTAGGCAGTGCAATAATATTAGTGTTTTTTATGTTATTTATTTCTCAGGATAGTGAACTGCCTTGCGCAGCAAGGCAGTTCATTAGCATTAGTACAAAAGTTATCATTTCACTGTCTTTGACTAGTGCACTAGCATTTTTACCTAAAGTTAGCTTTTAGCTAATTTTCTCATTAATTAGACATGTTTAGTGTACTGAATGGAGTAGTAAAATTAAAACAACATGGTCCTGTTGCTCCACATGCTACTGCCAGCATTTAAGCTAACATTAGCATATTGGCTAATTTTAGCTCATGCATCAATTTTAACATAATGAATGGTACAACTACAGCTTAGTCAACATGCTTCTTCCTCTCCACAGTTAATTGACTACGTTGCAGCTTTCTTTAGCATTAATGCTAATTTTTAACATCATAACGCTGCGTCAAAGCCGACGGGCACACTTTGGCATGCCCCTTTAAAATTTCTGCAGGAATTTTCTAGTTATAGTTTAAAGTTTGAAACGGCAGCTGATGGTGAGTTTTCTACGAGGGTTTCTTACATCATTAAAGTGCTGGCTGGTCTTCATGATGTATGGAGTCCTTTCAGTCTTGTCCACCTTCATCCAGCCCTGACCCAAAAACTCCCTGAGTGGACAAACAAAGTGAGATGGTCAGTCAATCTGAAAGGTGATCCTTTAATGTTTTCACATGGTAGAAAGCTGTGTGTAAATGGGATCCATGGTTTAATAATTTTTTTTTGCAGAAATGCTTCTCATTATAATCACAGCTGCACATCTTACATGATTTGTCTGTAGCTGCTTTGAACATCAACAAACTGAAATGTTTACATATTTTTCTTTGAAAAGTAGCTTCAGCTTAGTCAGATTTTAAGGAGAACATCTGAATATTTTTCTTGCTACAAAATAAACAGTAACTTTCCAAATATTTCTCTTCGCTTTGATTCATTATTCGATAATTGTTGCTTTCGGTTAACATTTGATGTTGCCTCGTATCTTCTGGATTTAGTTGGCCATAAGTTCTGTGGTAGAAGATTTTTGACTTTATTAATTTGATCTTTATGTCATATTACGTCAACATATTTGTTATGTGATAAAATAATGCTCCACCACAATCCCATATTCTGATTATGACAAAAATATGTAATAATTCATTCATCACACATCAAATTTTATTTATTCTCCACAGTTCCTTCAGTCTTTTCTTGACAGAAATTTCCCCACTTCACGTTTTGTAGCGATGACCAGCAGCCAATCACAAACATGAGCCTGGCAAATAACATTTCAATAAATTATTTTTACTTATGCTTCATAATAACAATTTGAAAACAGATTACAAAACATTTAATTAGAAATTTATGGCTTTTTTTGCATTCCCACCCCCTCATCTTCCCTTTAACTTTCTGAGGCCTCTCTAGCTCCCCCTGCTGGCCTACAGGACAGTTCTAGAATACCGCCTCACAGCAGATTGATATAAACTGAAATCATTGCAGTCTGTTTAGTAATGTAACAAAATGTAAATAAAGGTGGTCTGCTGCTACTTTAAGGCAATCTCCTATTAGATTATCATTACTTACTGTTTTATATGAGTTATTTTACCCATTCCAGCTGCTGTTATTTCTATAATGCTTGGATAGAGTTGGACAGATTTCATCCAAACATAAACCTCCTGGGCCGATTGATGGTACAGTAGTGGCCACAGTATGACTGTGTACTCATACTGTGTACAGTATGACTGTGTACAGTACGACAGTGAGTACACAGTATCACTATAACAAACAACTCACACTGACAGTATCACTGTGTACTCACTCATAGGGAATGCTCCTGAAAACGATGTGATCCAGCAGCGTGATCTGCTCTGCCATCTCCATGGCTGAGAGGGATTCGAAACACTCGGCTTTAGGACTCCCTGCCTTGTTCACACACAGACACACATCAGCTTACTGTGTGGGAACCGCAGCATAAAGATTGCTAACAACTTTAAATTTACAGGAAGGATCACTTCCTGGTGGACGTTTAACAGGGAAAGAGAGAGAATTATCCTTACAACAATGAAATGCAGAAGTGGGCAGCTTTTCTGTTTCATTATAACAACAGAAGTCATTTCAAACTTTGTTTGTTTCATTGAATGCATTCAGTGAAGCGTTTCACATGAACTCACACTGACCATCTGTAGGATGTCTTCTATCCTCAGCTGAGTGTCGTCTGGTTCATTCTGAGAAATGGCACTGCAAAGCAAACCGGAGCGTCAATTTGAAGATACATCAAGGAAAATTATAAATATCTAACATTTGACAGAAAAATAATTACAACGAATGAGTAAAAGAAACCTCAGATATTATGAAGTTTGCCAGTAAATGGTCTGCACCTTAAAATGTTAGTTGCTGCTTTTCTCTCTTGGGGCAGAAGATCTGGGTCTCGCAGCACCTCCTCCATCAGACTGATCACTCCTGTCTTCAGCTTGCCATTCACGTCAAAGTCCTGACAGAGACACGGCATACTGCATCGGAAAGATTCAGCTGAGATGATGTGAAGCACACAGCAGAACGGCATCAGATCAGCTGGTGACATAATGGCAGCCAGTTTAAAATCCATCAAGAAAAAAGGAACGTGGTGAGGAAATCTGGTAGAGAAACTAATGAAAAAGTAGGAAAAGATGCTCAGATGCTCTCTGTTCTCATGAAGGTTGACTCTCTCCTAAATGGACTTTTAAAAAATAAGTTCTGATAACAATTTCACCATTTGGGATTGCTCAGGGATGGTGCATCAAACATTTAGTCAAGGACAGCAAGGATAAATTTAACTAGATCATGGACAAACTTCCAGAAAACTGCAAAACAGCTGAAACACTGAGTTCCTTTAAAAGCCACCTGTTTAGAGATGCTTTTGAATCATCATAAATGGAGAATTAACCAATATATTTGATGAGTATTGATGACTTTAACAATCAAAATTGTTACATTTTAGAAAATGTAATGTCTGTTATTGTTTTCCACAGCTGTTGTGTTTATGATTTTTTTATTTTATTTTTAGGTTATTACAATGTAAAGCACTTTGAACAACCTTGTTGCTGAAATGCGCTACATGATTGATTGATATCATGGCAATAGTTGCTTTGTCCTGATTCAGCTGCACTGAGAGTCTTACACCTTTCATCTCACTTACATCCTCAGTACTCACAATGGTGGACATCAAAAGTGACACTTCATAAATGTAACAAGACTCGATGTTAGTACAACTTTGTTAGTTGCAATTGACCAACTTGGACACCTCAACACTAGAAGAGCTTCACATTTTACTCATCAATATAGTGTTAGAAACCAAACCAAATTCATATATTTTTCCATTCACTTTAATAATTTGTGACTGGAAGGTCAAAAACACATCGCCCTCCTAAACCAAGAGCTGTTTTTCTTAGCCGACTCAAACAAGTTTACCTTTCCAGGTAGCATCCAGCTACAAAAATAGCTCCTTATATAATCTTAGTCAAAAATGATAGTTCTCTGAAGCTCCCTGGGGATGAGGCTGACCTTTCTGTGTGCGTCCAAGGTGGGAAGGACATGCAGTGCAAAAAAGCACCTCTGTCACGGAGAGCAACAACGAAAGAGCGAAAGCAACCAGCAGCTTTTTTAGGCATGCTTCTCAAAGGGGGGCTGTCTCTTTCGGCTGTATGTGAAAAGCACTGAGGGGCGTGTGGCATAATTGCAGCCATGGTAACCTACAGGCCCTACCTTTGTTTTGCCACATTAGCAAACAAAGTAGAATAAGATGTTTGTAGTTTAATCAAAAGTTTTATGTAAAACTTTCGCATTCAGTCCATTTTGCCTTTTATATCTCTCCACAACATAATTTAATGTTTGAAAATGTGAATGAGATGGAAGTGCAAAGTTAATAGCATTTTATTATGGATGTGCCAGCTCTCCTTTAGCCGCTAGCCGAGTGGCTAACCGCCTTTTCCCCACAAACATGGCAAATACTCCTGTTTACCCATTCTCAGTTTTTTTCACTGAGGTTACACCACAGCTTTCCTTGTTCTGTGGAAACCTTCACAAGACAAAAGTAAGAGGTTGTGTCTGGCAGCTTAGGTAAAATAATTTCATTATTGTTTGATTGTCTGTTTCACTGTGCTAATCCTTCAAATTATTGTGGCACAAACCGGGCTGGTAGGCCTGTGGCATAAACAATGTTTTATAAGGTTATAAAGCGTCATTTTAATCTCTAAGCTAAATGAATCCATTATTGACTCACCTGTTTGTAAGCTAGCTTACAAATCCCTTCTTATAATTTTAATGTTATTTATGGTGCTTAAGTTAAAGTACATCAAGTAGGGTGATTGAAACAGCAATACACCAGATTCTGTTGGTCTGTATAAGTCACCATCTTGGGAGGGTAAACACACTCTAAAGCCACCTTCTTGGTATCCCAAAATACTAACTTAGGTCAATCATTGTGATAGCTGATAAATAGATTAGGAATCAATTGTCCAAAGGTTATTATTTATGGAAGCATTACTTTATCAAAATAATGTTTTATCTTCACTTCTGCTCTGTGCTGTGAACTGGTTGTTCTCAAGTTAAGCTAATTCCAAGACTAAGAGGACCAAATTAGAGCTTATTTGGTGTCCTCTCCAAAACAAACCTTGGTGTTCAAGCACGGCCTACATATTCATACTGGAGTACAATATTACTTTAGCATTCTTTGAGTTATTTCATGTTTTATTACATATTTTGATGTTGCAATAATACAGTTCAAACTAATCTGAATGAGTCAAAGACTACCTCGACCAGTGTTTGGGCAGAAAAGACAGATTAATTTCATCCAACTAGGATAAAACTAAAATCATCCTAGTCTCCTAGTGCTAACTCAAACAAATGCAGGTTTGTTTGATACAAGGAAAATCCCCAAAAAACAAATCAGTTTATCTTGTTAAGTATGTTTTTGCTAGAATACATACATTACTAAAGTCTGACAGATTGAAACAGACTGTGGATATGGAAAGTGTTTCCTCTTTGACTCACCTGGGAGTGTTTAGAGACCCAGTGCCACAGCACATTGAGGACTCTGTTGGTAGCAGCTCTGCGGATGATTAATTCCTTATCACATGTTCTCTCCGAGTTACTAAAACCTAGAAAAGAAACCAAAAAGAAAAATATATATATATATATATATATATATATATATATATATATATATATATATATATATATTATACGAGTAAGATATATTATCTTATTTTAAGAAAAATTATCTCAAGAAAATGTTACTTGACACTGAATTTCTTGAAATAGCGTAAAATTTTGTTATTTTTAGCAAAAGGTTCTATGTATTAAGAAATTAAATCTCATATATTATATTTGTATTAGTAAAATTGGCTTGTTTTAAGTACAAATACACTAATTTTAAGATATTTGTAAGTTAATCTTGGTTAGATATTTTTTCTTGTTTTGGAAAATCTTGACAAGATAAATGTTCTTGTTCTGTTGGCAGATAATTTTTCTTATTTTAAGAAAATTATACCCTATTTTTGTACTTTTTTTTCTTGTTTTTGAAAGGGGACTTTTTGCAGTGATATACCTAAATCTAGTTTATTTTTATTGTTGCATAGGATTAAAATATATATTTTGTCACAGCTTTACTCAAGGTTCTTATGCCAAGACAAAAATCTACAAATTGATTCTATGAATACTGGAACAAGAGATGTTATTGGCTTGCTGAAATGAAGACATAAGTTCAATTACTTTTAACATCTTTATTACGTTTAAGTTTCACATAAACACAATAAAACATGACTACTGGTCAGAATTTAAAGTCTGGATGGGCATCTGATTCTGAAACAATCCTGTAAAATGACAGAACAATGACGATCTGACACATCTGCTGCACTCATAAGATGCCCTAAAGGTCAAGCAAACCAAATTGTCCAAAGCAAAAAAAAATTTGGGATTAGATGTCAACAATAGGAGCTTCAATGAACTTCTTCCAATCAGCCATAGCCTTTTATATGTGGAAGTCTTGCCTCAGATACGGACGCCGTTCTCAAGACGTCTGTCAGCAGCACAGAGAGGAGTGGCCACACACACGGATGCTGAAAGGTGTAGTAGCTGTGATGTCTTCCTTTCAGAAGATCAGGGCAGGCATGGTTCCAATGGCCAGTAGAAAGTTGGTTTCACGATCCCCACAGAGCTGAAAAGTGGTCTTGTTTGAAGTTGTTGGGTCATCTGCTATTTGGAGCACAGACAGAAAAACAATCACAAAACAAAACACGTTTTAGGGACTAATCAGTGTAATGATGAATCAGTATCATACATTTCTTACCTCAAGAATGTGAAGGACGTCGTCACTTGCAATTCCCAAAGTTTCTTGTAGATGGTGCAATACGTGATTGACATGTGTCTGGCATAGGCTTCACCATGGCAACAGTTTGGTTTACTTGAAAAATAAAACAAGTCTTATTTTAGTTCATGTCAATTACAATATTACATGAATTCAAGATGGCAAGAAAGTTATTTTAATTAAATCAAACTAGGACTACTTAAATTCACCAATTAAAAATAGTGTTTAAAATATCCTGGTAACAGTGTGGAATATCTAACCTAGGCTTTTAGTCTCATTGCATTTAAGTTTTTAAATTACAGCACATCAAACACCCTCAGTTAGTGAAATACTAGGCGGAATTGCTCTTTAACCATTTCCCGAATCAGAAGCTAAATGAGAAGCCACCTTAGCTATGTTAAAAAACGGAAGCTACCAAGAACTCGTGTCGATATTTTTAAGCCACAGCTATTGTGGTTAATAACTGTTCAAAGCTCATATTCACAAGAGCGGCTCTTTAACCGCGGATGAAAATTGGCATATCACGACATGCTAACTAGCTTCAGTTAGCTTATCTTAGAAAGACAGACAACTTTAAACTTACCTCTCAGTACAGCAGCTGTAGGGTCTATACACGTAAAAAAGCCCTCCATCTTCATCAATGTCCAACCGAGATTAGAGAATTTGCCAAAAGAAAATCTTATAAAAGTACAGTAGATAAAAGCTTAGTTAGGCTGTTACAACTGAATTAACGTTAATCAGGGCAGTTAAATGATCTCTGGCGTTGCCGTTAGTGATGTGCGGATTGATACTGAAATATCGATTCTTCCGATACCAGAACTTAATTCTTTAAAATCTATTGTCAGATCCAAGGATCAATACTTTCAACACTTTAGTAATTTGAGATAATGTAGATTAACAAGAGCAAGTTAGAAAGTAACTAAATTATTGAGATCTTGCCAAATGAAACGTTGTTAATGGGAACTACTTTTTCTTCCGCCTGGTAAGTATGTAATGTGTAAGGACGTAATGCCCAAGCGCAGCGTGCTGCTGACGCTCACTCACTCAGAAATGAACATGTTGACAGATTATTAAAAAAGTGACTATTTCAGCTGTCATTTTATAGTAGTTTTAATAATTAAACAAGGATGTGTTTAGTAGGGTTATTACTTTACTAATTTTCTTTTTTTTAGTTTGCAACTCCATTTTCACGTTTTGTATATTTCTGCTGAATTAAAATAGTTATAGTAAACGAGATTGTTCTCAATGTACTTCTGAGTTTAAAATGAGTGCATCAGAGTACATTGTGTTCTTTTTATGAAGCCAAGATATGGATTACATTTATTTTTTATTTAATTAAGAAACAAATTAATGTCTTTTGCACAAAGTATGGGATCTGTATTGCCAATACCAGCTTAAATTTTACTCGGTATTGGATCGGAAAGAAAATCTGTTGTATCGAACATTAATATCTCACTGACATTTTGGGCGCTTTCCCATTGGATTGTATGATGTCATAAAAATACAAACATGATGAATAAAATATTGTTCAAACTAATATTAGTAACTTATAAAGTAAGAATTTGAAATATAAACCAAAAATGTTAATATTTATCATGACATTGAGGTAATCAATATTGTTGATTCTAATCTCATTGTGTGGAATACCAGCCATTTCAAATCACACATCAATAGAAATTTCATGACATGTCAGTGAGAGGTCCCACATCTTGCATCAAGAAAATCAGATTAAGGTCCAGATGGAAACATGCCAAGAATTATCTTGATATATAAACTGATATTGTCTCTGAAATTGTTGTGTTAAATGTCAACCGTTTAAATATTAAATTATAATTTCCAGTACACTCTGCCAATTTATACAAGAGTATAAGTTCATGGGTTTTTTTTATTTTTCATTGTCAATAACACAAAGGATTCCATTTGGACAAAGTCTCTTTTAATTATCTGAAGACATTTCATTAAGTATGTGATTTCGCTTTCTGTGCTTGAAATAAGAAATTTTAACTTATATAAAATAAGTTCTAGACTTGAAGTTTGATTGGTAAATATTGATATTCTAGATTCTAGCACATATTTACTCATAATAAGTAATATTTTCTTAACATTAAGCTTTTATATCTTACTGAGATAATTAAGTACAAAAACACTTAAAATAAGAAAAATATTCTACATAAATCCCTCTTGGTGAGAAAAATTATCTTGTCAGAAAGAAAACAAGAAAAATCTCCTTAATTTAAGATATTTAATCTTACTAAGATTTCAGTTTTTGCAGTGCATTAAGTCTTCTTAAAAGGTAGAGTCTATGAGAACAGTTTTTCAAAATACAGTCAGTGTTTTCAGCAAACTTGAGCTGACTGTCACGGCTACCTGTAATATTCATGCATCACTAATTATCTGGTTGTAATGTAAAATGTTCTGTACCTACTGCCATCTAGTGGTAAGAAAATTACATGATTACGCCGATAGTCACTGCTACAGCAGACACTCGAAGATGACATTATTTGCAGATAATTAATTCATTTTCAAAAAATCTTTTAAGACCAATAGCCATATTTTCCGAACTATATAGCACTATATAGAAAACAAAAACTGGAAACGTACATATACAAGCTGCACCGGGCTTATACACTGGTATCTCTGCTGCTCTCGGTTTTCCATAAGGACCTAGCAGAGGGCTGCACATCCATGGCGTCTGAGGTGTATTTACCCCCACGGTTTACCTGAGTTGGTACAGTCCTGTATGGTGAGCCGTGTAAGCTCTCACTCTGTGGTTACTTCGGTTTAGCACTACAATAAAGAGATACGGAAAATGGTCCGTATTATGAAAGGTTAAAATTTGCCCAACGAACTGGACTGAAGAGAAATGATGAGCAATGTTTTATAGGTTGATGAAAGCAAAGATGAAAGCAACATCAATGTCTGCAATAAGTTTTGCATTTGAATCAATGGCAGGAAACAGATTTCATTGTGGTACTTTTATTTGAAGAACTTTTATTCCTTAGATAAATGTGCAGCTGAAGATTCTATATTGAAGGGTTCTATATTTAGAACCAAAAATGTTTTCACAAGCTTTTTTTGTCATGACTTTATGGTGATTGTTATATTGTTTTTAAACTTTTTAGACTTTGTGTACTGTGAATTATGCTGAACAGGATATTATGACTTATGTCTTTGAAAATTGCTTTGTACGTCAAACTTAACAAGCGGTTTCTGACAACAGCTTCTTATTATTGCAAGGGATGACCAACATATAAACAAGTCAAGTCACTAACAAGTGTACATTTTATCTTTAGGTTTTATGTCAGTGTGTGTGTGTGTGTTGTAGGGGTAGGGGGGACATGCAACCGAGGAGCCACGAAGCAGAGTTGTAGACAAGACCACGTCAAGACCAGCACCCATGCTACATGACACAGAAAATTAAGTTTTACCTATCAAAATTGCTTCTCAAATTGATCTGAAAGATCCACGTTTCCATAAACACCTAGATATTAAATACTTAGAGCTGAAATAAATTTAATCAATAAAGATCCATCCGGAAGAATCGGATCGTTCCTGAATGTCTTATTACTATATTGCACTTTGGTACCAATGTTGTCCCATATTTGCGACACCTCGGTCAAATTCTCCACACAGTAATTCAGTGCATCAGTGACAACTTTTTTTCATCGCAGATGCAACATGTGTCTCAGTACAGCTAGTTTTGCTAGCATCATGTCCACAGATCTTACCTTTCTTTAAGCTTTCCTTCCAAGTGACGCTAAAAGTTAGATGAAGTCACCGTCTGTGAAAGCGAAGCGCTGCTGATTTTACATGTCGCCATAACTTATGATTAATGCAGCGCTATTATATTACTGATGATCAGACAGACAGCTTCTCCCGCTCAGAGGAAACCACTGCGCATGTCTGGAGCTCCGCGTGCGAGTAAAGGGGGAGGCGATGGGTGACAACAGACACATAAGTCACGTTATTGCTTGGATTTTACGACGCCACCTTAAATCCCAGAACTTCAAATTTTAACGGACAAAAAAAGCAACGCGACTTGGATGTAACGAGTAACGCGACAGTTTTGTAGAAATGTAGTGAAGTAGAAAGTACAGATACTTACTGTAAAATGTATTGGAGTAAAAGTAGAAAGTATCCATTATTAAATCTACTTAAGTAAAGTACAGATACATAAAAATTGTACTTACGTACGGTAACAAAGTCCTTGTACTTTCTTATTTACCACCCACTGTTCATGAATGCGGTTTCAGTATTATTTTCTTAAATATCGTAGACAACATAAGATTCTTGAAGGTTTCAATAGTTTCATAAGTTCATAATTGCTGATTTGGTTCTTTATCAATGAATATTTATTTCTCCTTTGTTTTCCTTCAGCTCAGATAATCCTACTCATAATAAACACGTTACACTTTTCTATCAGTGAAGAAAATAATTGACTTTTACATTTATGCACAACTTTGCTTTCTGTCGTATGTTATCAAAAATTAAAAATTGTTTTAAATTACTGATATAAGGATGAAAAATGTCTGATATAAGGATGTTGTGATGTTCCTGCTCCTTGTGTCCAGACATAGTTAAAGATATATACTTTTAGGACTGCCGTTTAGTAAAAAGCGGGATGAGCTGTCTACTAGTGTCTAAAACTCAGGCGCCATGTCTTCTGAGGGAGATCAACAGTTTGAGAAACAGTTTGTTTGTGAAGCACACAAGGGAATCGAAAGGCTAACATGCCAATCAGGTGCAAGTTTGGCAGGTTAAAGTAAGAGAAACCAGATACTGCATCCATAGCATGAAGAAGACCAGCAAGCAAAGCTTTCACTGAATGAATTCAATTCTATAGAATATCAGTACAGGAGATACAGGATAGAAGATTTGACTGAATCAAGACATTGTCCAGAAGTTCAGACTGAGAAGCAAACTGGAACATTGATAGCCAAGTATGTGGAGCAGGAAAATAGGTTGTAGTTACTTAAATTTATCCAAACCAATTCTCTCAAAAGATTCAATTACTGCAACATGTAAAAGACAAGTGTAGTTACATCGTGTGATTTGGCAAACAATATCTTAAACTCATCCAAATATTTAATGTAAAATTTATTTTACTTTCTGCTTACAGCAGCAGCAATATATTTACTACATGTCATTACATGACATAGTTGTACTGTTCAAAACCTCTCGTTTGCTTGAGTAGAAATGGAGTAATGTCTGTGTATGTTAAACATTTACCACCCAAAATTCTCACTACTTTCAAATAGTTCACTTTTTATTTTTATTCTAGTTGTTGCAGACTCAACTTAAATAGATATACTTGTAAAGCATCTTTTTTTTCTTTTTTAAATCCAACAGTTCCTGCCGCTTGTTTAAGATGAGTACAAACAACAAGTTGATGACAATTAAGTGATGTTCACTTGAACTCTTTTATTAAGCAAAATGTTTTATTTACAGTGAGGAATGCCGGAGTCTAGCTTTAGCAGACGGCTGGAGGCATCTGACCCGCTTCAAACTCAGTACCTGTTTACTCATTGGCAAACATTTGGTAAGATTAAATTTAGTTGGCTAAAGAAAGTCAGACGGTTCATTGCGAGAAAAATCTCTTGAGATAGTCAAGTTTCTTGTTTGTTCAGATCTTTCCAAATTATGATTACTAATTAACAGTTGATTCTTTTGTGTCTAGATGCAATCTAATTATTCAGTTCACAACTGAAGTTTTATTATCAGGATTCTGCAAATAGAATATTTTCATAGTATATTTCAATCATTCCTTTCATACAGTCGAAGCTCCCTGAAGCTATAATTTTGTGAACTATAATTTTGATTTCTTTGAGTATCATATTTTACAAAATCTGATATGATCTTCTTGAACGCATACTGATGCTTTTATAAGCTTATCAATTATAAGAGGTGTACTGTGTTAGTGAACATTAATGAACAGGTAGCATCATTAGGACTAAGGAAAAAGTTGTAGATAATTTTAAAGGTAACAAAACGATTTACCATGTTGTGACCAACTCTTGGAGCCTGAAGAAAAAAATCTATGTACTTAAAAACATTGCAGTAAAACAGTTAAACTGTTGTTTTCATTCAGAAGTTTCTACCCGCTCTTATGCAGGGACACGCACACACACGCACGCACACACACACGCACCCACACCCCCACGCACACATACTTTAGTGTGCAGGACAGAGATATCCCTCATACCTAACTATAAGTCTGTTGTCAAATACCATATAACGCACCGAAAGTTTTCAACACCCTCCAGAGGTATGTTTGAAGGAATTTTTGACGTATTCTATGGATTTCTCATGTTAGAAAACATCACAGGGTCAGAGGTCAGCCTTGTCTTTTCTCATGCCCTGTTAAAGAGTTTGATGCAGCACTCATTCTATTGTCCAACACCAAAATGCACAGTAAGCTTTCAACATCTTCCAGAGGTATTGTTTGGAGGAATGTTTGATGTATTCGTGGGTTTCTCGTGCTTGAGGACAGATACACAACACCCACCCCCACAACACACAGCAAGACTCCCTCGGACCCCGCCTCCTCGAAGACAGACAGACACACAAGCACAAATGCCTTGGTGTGCAGGACCAGGGTCACTCCGCTTGAATGTATTCACCATCTCCACCCAAAAAGAATCCAGCACACTCATCCTTTCACTTCTCAAGCTCAGCAGTCAGATATTGTTTGGAATATAATTATTTATTTATTCGTTTGTTTGGAATATACTATATTTATTTATTCACTGCTAACTCCGATTAAGATTTGACAGAAGGTATCAGGGAAGTCAGGAGGTCACAAAAATCCCATCATATTGCAACAGTTATTCTATTGTCCAACACCAAATAATGCAGCGTAAGTTTTCAGCACCCTAATGGTATTGCCTTGAGGAATGTTCTATGGATTTCTCATGCTTGAGGACAAATACACGTGCATACACACACCCACACACACCCACACACACCCACCCCCACACGCAGCAATGGTGAAAACAGACACAAACACGAATGCCTTGGTGTGATGGGCCAGGGTCAGTCCGCTTTGAATGTATTCAGCATCTCCACTCATCCCTTTCACTTCTAAACCTCAGCAGTCAGATATTGTTTGGAATATAATTATTTATTTATTCGCTTTGTTTGGAATATACTAGTGAGGTCAGGAGGTCACAAAAGTCACATGGGGGAGGAGGGAGAAGGTCAGGAGGTCATAAGGTTCCCATGGGGGACGGGAGGGAAGGTCAGGAGGTCACAAGGTCCCCAGGGGGAGGGGGTTTGATATCAATTAATATCAATTAGTCACGGCCATCAATCAATCATCCGATTAAAATTTGACAGAAGGTGGTCTATATAGTCTCTCTAAAACAGTCTGCCAGCAGCTTACAGTAGCATCTACAGCAGCAGTCACAAATATTCAACGTGTTTATTGCATGTAAAGCATGTGGAAGAGCTGGAGGAATGTGAGCGCTAACTGTTAGCTACCTCTGCAGATGCTGCGCCTCAGTTTCCCACTGAAACGTCGATGCGCGGCAGCTCTCCGCTGACGTCGTCCCCCGCGGCCGGACTCAGCTCTGAGGAGCTGGGGCCCGGCTGAGGTCCAGCGGGACCCTGATGGAGGCGGGAAGCGGCGAGGACACCCAGAGGCCTGCAGGAGGATGGGGAACGCCTGGCGGTAGGCAGGGGCGACGAGAAGCCGAACGGCAACCGGTTAGAGCCGGACGGAGGAGAGAATAGAGGGGCTGTGGTTGGAGGTGGGGGAGTTGGCCACGGACAGCGGCGAGGTGGTAGACAGGCCCAACACCCCGACCTTCATGCCCACCGGCGAGCTCGGGGACAGCTTGCGGCAGTACACCGGGGAGGAAGTTCCGGACGGGATGGAGACGGGACGGGGACAGAACGTGCAGCAGAATCTGGGGGATTTGTCGTTCAGCGGGTCGGATACCCAGGTGCCCTGGTTGGTGGCAAAGAAAAGCTCCAGACACCTAAAAGAAACCAGAGCGGTCAGTCCACAACTCTGACCAGGAGAACCACGAATAATGGCAACACTTCATCTTTCATAAACTCTGTTATGTTTATGACAGAGTCATGACAGAGTCATGAACATGACAGGGTCGACTCTGTCATAAACATGACACAACATGGCCGGTACTGAACAATAAGGTGTTTGCATAAATGTTCAACACTGTAGTCATGAAATGGCATTCAGTAAATGACACTTTTAATGCAAATCTGCTTTAAATGTGTCAATTTAGCATGAAATGTGTCATTATTTACCAAATAACGCAAAGTTGACACTTTTAGTTCAAAGTGGAGTTAAAAGCTTTAACTTTGTATTTAAAGCATCATTATTTACCATAATGCACTTCATGACAACATTCATATATACTGATGAAGACTCCTTTATGTTTATGACAGCGTCGTCATGTCAGTCTTATGCACACACCTTCAGATAAAGTGTTACCCAAATTACTCCCCCAAAGCCTACTGATGGTATTTACTTGGTCTGGTCCAAAGCCAGCTGTGTGATCTTGAGACTGTAGTCGGGACAGAGGGACATGATGGACAGACGGTCGTATGAGTGCTGCTCGATCCTGAGGGGGAGCAGCAGTGTAAGGAAAATGGAGGGAAAGTGAAGAAGAAAAGATGGAGTGAATGACAGGATGACGTGTTAGGCGTGAGGAGGACAGAGACACAGTGAGGATGGATAAACAGGATGGAGTCTGGGGTCAGTGGGAGGAGCATCCACAGTGTTTTTGAGTCCTGAATACCTCACAGGAATGGAGGTGAAGGGTTTCTGATAGATGTCGGCCAGTTTGTCGATGACCACAGCGGCCGTGGTGAAGATCCGGTACGTGTGGAGGAAAGTGTTGAGGAAATCGATGGAGAGGAAGCGCAGGTCAGTGAGGCGCTCCATCAGCCGCTCCACACTGGCGTATCTGATCTGAGGGACTTTGCATGAGTTGAGCGTCTTGCTGAAGCAAATGTCGATGTCGTCTTTATGCAGCTTGGCGTCAGACCTTGGAGGAAAAACAACAAATTTGACTTAAATCCTTGTGTCTTTTATAGAGGACAAAGCTAGGACAGATATTTCTTATTATCCAGTTTGGACAATTAATCTATTTTAATGTCACGCACTGATTTAGAATAAGCAGCTCAGAAATCAGAAATTTGTCTTAAAGAGAAAAAGACATTTTTACTTAGGAAACATCTGAAAACCATGTATTATTTTACTTTAACTTCATGAATATTTAGCACTTTGTTTTGGTCTATCAAATAACTCAAAATTTGAAAAAGTTGATGGAATATGTAAAAGTGGTCATTTATCATATTGTTTATCATGATAAAATTTTTATCATAACTCTTATGATATGAATTTTTATTTATTATTGATAAATTCCAATTCATAATGTTAAAGAAACTATTGTTAATTTTCTTCAATATTTGTTCAACAAGAATATCAATGAATATAAATACATTTAAAAATATGATTAAATGTAGTTACTGTGTGCAGTTTAGTGATACAAATATATTTTTAATGTGACTGGTTTCCTAAAGAAAAAGTGAGAATGTTTTTCTAGAGCTGTAATTGTGTTTGTGAGGCTGTAATTGCTGTGACACACAGTCATATTCATACATTTACCCAAACAGGAAGTAATAAATAATTCTTATAGTCACTTTTATTGTTTTCACAACAGTACCACAAAATATCATGACAAATCTGTAAGTCTATATCACCCAGCCCAGAGCAAATTATTCAACTTCATTGTTTAAAATTTTCTTCTCATTGACGTAATGTATCCACCATGATGTGCTGCTATGAGATCTGTAAATCTGTCAAATGTAAGACTTTAACACAGACAGAATGAGATTATTTCCTCACTTGATCATGTGGGGCACAGAAACTTTAGAGTTCTCCTCAAACATGCTGGTCACCAGGCCGTTACAGCGGATGTTATCGATGCACTGAAGTGGAAAGAAAACACACACACACACACACACACACACACACACACACACACACACACACACACACACACACACACACACACACACACACACACACACACACACACACACACACACACATGTTTTCCGGAATTCTCTCTTTGTTTTATAAGAACTTATATTTTACTTGATGCAAGAGAGAGGGGAGGGCTGCCCTGACATGTTTTCTTATTTAAGAGAAAGTTCCAGAATGTTTTACATGATGCAACAGAGAAAAGTTCCAGAATCCTGTCTGTTTTATTTTGATAACTTAATTTAAATCAAAACATATGTTTTTATGATAAGAACTTTATAAAACCTTATTAAAACAGATGTTTTATACGATAAGCATTTTATGACGTAGATTTAACAGATGTTCGTGTGCGATGGCATCGATTTTCGATTTGGGCGTGGCATTTTAATCCATCAAACTCGATTAATTAAAATTTGACATAAGCTTGTACCAGAATCTTCCTTGAATTTTTCTATGATGAGACCATCAAGCAGGATGCCAGCCTACAGGTAACATTCAATTAGACCTTATTGTGAGAAATAATCTTTGGAGAGCTCTTCTTGTTCTCTTGGCTTTCATGCTAGTGCGTTTAGTCTAACTTTAATTGGGAAGCTGCTATTCAGTCCAAATTTACCTTAAACATCACTCAACCAATCATCTGATCACACATTTTAATGGTCCTCCTCATGGAGCCCAAAAAAACCAGTGGAACACACCCCTATGAAAATATTTCTGAAACATGTTACTATGTGTGGTCCTACAAAGTCAGTCACTCACACACACATACTCATGGATTTCTGACACATTCTGACCTTGTGGGGCCCTCCCCTAGGGATCAGAGAGTTTCTTATTGTTTTAGATCACAATTCAGGTTCCTGATGTCATAAAAGTACATCATATTATAACTTATGTTCCACACATCTTAAACAGCTAAACTATCATGTTGAATGATGCTCCACTACAATCATAAAAATTCTGTTATAGGACCTGGTTAGACATCCAGAGCTGACTGGGAGACTAGTATTGCATTTTTTCTAGTAGCTAGAAAGGCTTTTTTGGTTTTGGGAAATACTTCATGTGATTTACATTTACAGGTCTTGAGTTTGTCATTGATGTTGTCAGGAAGATGTTGGTGAGTCATTTTTGGTTTTAATTCCAGGTGGCGCACTGTCAGCCTATTATTTAGCAGGAATATATCTCTTTTCATGTGTTAATATGATGATAAACAACGGAATGTCACAACCATGACTGGTGTTTGCCCTTTTGGCTGATTCTAAATTTGTGTACCATAAACAGCATTCAACTAATTTGCCTTTGTTGCAACAAGTAAACTTTGGAGCCTTTTATCCTATCTCTGTGTAACAACTTTTTGTGCATCTTATGTCCTTGTTGGGGCCTCTTGCATTGAGCCAAGGTTTTGCCATATTTTGGATCATGTTTGACCCACAGATTAGCTCACATTAACTGTAACAACACATATATTTTCATCCCCACTTAAAACTTTCAATTGTCAAATAAGTTTCTCTTGTGGACTACTCAGACAGTGATGATGCTGGCAATGATTCTCATAAAGATTTCTCTTCACCTCTACAAAGGGGTGTAAAAAGAAATATAATAATTATAGAGAATTACAATTATTTTCAACATATACTCTAAACGGTAATAAGAAATACATTTTAAAAAATAACTCTCTGCAAGTACAATCACAGGATTTGAATACTTAGTTTTTGTAATCTTTTAACAGATTAATAAAATTCCAAATTCACCTGATACTATCTACAATTCAAGTAATGAGAATGTGAAAGACCCATCGACCTTGTTTTCAATGGATTCTGAAAGACCTAAAAGAGGATCTTTCTTCTCCGTAATCCTCATGATTCAACATAATTGACCAAAATAGTAGACTTTTTATTAAATTGTTTACAATACAGGGCTGGTTTTCATTGCAACAGCACGTTTTATAACTTCATCTAACATTGTCTTGTTCTGTTGACATTTTTTTAATGGACTATTTTCATGATATATTTTTCCTTTTCTTAAGAATCAATATTATTCATTGACTTTATTTTATTTGCTTCAATCTAAATTTACTCAGAAAAAGAGTACAGTCAATTTGACAACGCACTCTTATATAGAGGTACATCTAAAAGAATTTAATATTGCTTGAAAGTGCAATATTTATTGCTTCTCATTTCAAAAGTTAAATGACTACTGCACATTGAGTGGACTATTTTAACCTTTTATTTATTGTAAATTAGACAATTATGTCTTACGGGTTAAAAAAAGGGTCAAATTTTAGTTTCTCAAAATATTAGAATATCACATTAGACCAAACTAAAAAGGTTGCTTTAAATCCTAATGTCAAGTTGTTCATTTCTATTCACGCAAAACCTTGTTGGACTTCTCTCTTATGGATTATCTGATATTAGATCATCATTATACAATAAAATATTTCAATGTCTTTTTTTTAAATTTCATGATTATGCTTGTTTTCCTTGTCTAACCTAGTAAGGCAACTCTTATGATGACAGAAATGACAGTTGCTAAAAGAAGAGCTACTCCCAAGCAGCAAACATGGTAACATTTTAACACTTTTAACACAATTTCATCAACTAGCTGCTATTAATTGGTGATTGGGAAAAGTGGCACTTGTTTGTTGTTTTATGTTGTATAAACTTTACACTTTGAGGCTATTAATAGTAGATTTTATCCCATTGGTTATGTTACAAGCACTGAAAACTTTAGTCCTTGTCTACCTTCTGGATAGGCCTCACCCCATCTGGAGTAAATAACGATACTTTAGCTGTTATTTTAAATTAACCAGTCATTTCCATGAAGTTGAAATCCAACTCATAGTTTCAGATTTTATAATTCAGGTTTTATGATGTGGCAAGTTATCCTGCTGGAAGTAGCCATCAGAAGATGTGTGAATTATTAAAACCAAACTATAAATAATTATTAGCAAAAACTTAATTCTAAGATGGGGAACACATTCTCAAGCATAGTTGGACACTTTTGTTTTGCCACTAACACTGTTGTATTGCTGTATTACCAATGGAACTGAAATACTTAACTACTTTAATTACTAATTTGTAAGCCACACATTAAGAGGAGCATATTAAAATCAGTTCTTAAATTGAATTAACTTTTTACTTCAAATTAAAGTATTGGCCTGCTTTGATAAAATTGTGAATTTATGGCCTCTTTCTGTTAGAACACCAATAAGTAATTAATTCAATAATTAACTAATTAAGAATTAATAGTCCACAAATATGTACTATACTAATTGGTTGCTAAGTATTCGTTTGCGTTACATAAAATAAAATGTTACTAAAAACATTTATAGGAAATTACAATTTCTTAGTAGTACAGTCAGCTGACATTATTAATTATATGATAATGTTCAGCTCTGTGACAAGTGGCTCATTCACACAGGTCTATTTTCCATATACATTATGAAGAGCACTAATATTCTTTGGCGATCTATATTACTGCTGATTTCCTGTCAACTAGGATGACCTAAGATATGTATTTCAGCAAGTTAATTTTACCATTTTTTATTGTAATTTTAATTCTGACTTTAAAAAAATAATTCTTTAATGTATATAGATGATATGCTTGAGGGGACTGATGATGACACCATTTTGTCCTCACAAGACAGTAACATGTTCACTTAAAGAAAACAGGTAAGCAAAAAAGGCAACTTTTCTGTGAGTTGGAGAACCACTAGCCCCTCTATTAGGTACATCTTGCTAGTACTGGGTTGGACCACTTTTTGCCTTCAGAACTGCCTTAATCCTTGGTGGTATTGATTCAACAAGGTACTGGAAACATTTCTCAGAAAGTCTGGTCCATATTGACATGGTAGCATCATGGAGTTGCTGCAGATTTGTCGGCTGCACATCCATGATGCGACTCTCCCATTCCACAACATCCCTAAGATGTTCAATTGGATTGAGATCTGGTGACTGTGGAGGCCATTAGAGTTCAGTAAAGTCATTGTTGTGTTCAAGAAACCTGTCTAAGATGATTCAGGTTTTATGACGTGGCAAGTTATCCTGCTGGAAGTAGCCATCAGAAGATGGTACACTGTGGACATAAAGGGGTGGACATGGTCAACAACAATGCTCAAGTAGGCTGTGGCGTTGACACAATGCTCAGCTGGTACTTATCCCCCCCACCATTACATCACCACCACCAGCCTGAACCATTGACACAAGCAGGCCTGGTGGCATGGGCGGGCATTGGGGGGCGTTGCCTACCCACAGAGTCAGCCGTGTCCCCCTGACTGAGAGCTGTTTGTTGCTTTTACCTTAGAATGGCCAACTCTGTTATTCCTATGTCAATTTGATACAGTAAGGTCTTCCACACTTCCCATATCTGTGTCCTCTGTCACATTCTTTAGCAGTTAAAACAGTTTAATACGTTGTTAACACATCGTAACTTGTTTTTCTGGGCTGCCTTTAAATGCAACATGAGTGCTACGACACTTGCACTGGGTTTACATGGCAGCGACGGAGACCTGCTGCTGCTGTGCAAAGCTGTGCAGGTGTGTGTTAGAATCATGACAGCAAACAAGCAAAACGCAAAGAACTCTGCACGTTTCCCCCCCAAAAATTAACTGACTGAGTTGAGTAAAGCTGTTGGATGCAGGTAATGTTAGCTAAAAGCAGTCGTGGAGCCAGAGGGGATCCGGGGAGGCCAGTGGCCCCCCTGACATCTGATTGGCACCCCCAGTAATTGACATGTAACAGCACCAGGTCATTCCTGTACATTATTTCCTTGAGTTAGAAATAATCCCCCCCCCCCCAGAGGTAGTCTTGCCCCCCCAACTTTAAAAGTCTAGGTCCACCACTGACTAAAAGATGACTAGCTAATGACCATACAGCACCTTAAGCTTGTTAACAAGTAGTGTAGGCTACTGATGTTATCTATATTTAAAAGAGGGTAGTTCTTGTTACATTCTCTTGAGTAACCTTTTTTGGGGAAAAAGTACTTATTAGAGTAGTTTCACACCACTGTACCTTTTCCTTTTACTTGAGTAATAGAATTACTATGATTTTGTTTTTGTTGGTATGATTAATTTTGCCTCCCCCCCAAAAAAAATAAGCTGATTGGTAAACTCGTCTGGAGGTGGGGTTGGACAAAGGCAGGATGGATCCACGCTTTCATGTTGTTGACGCCAAATTCTGACCCTACCATCTGACTGTTGTAGCAGAAATTCAGACTCATCAGATCAGGCAACATTTTTCTAATCTTCTGTCCAATTTTGGTGAGCCTGTGTGAATTGTAGCCTCCGTTTCCTGTTCTTAGCTGACATGAGTGGCTGTGTGTGAATATCCCTGTATCTCAGCAGTTTCTGAAATACTCAGACCAGCCCGTGGCAACAATGCTGTGTTCAAAGTCACTTAAATCACCTTTCTTCCTCATTTTGATGCTAAAGGCATTGAGTTGCTGCCATCTGATTCAACATTTGCACTAAAGAGCAGTTGGACAGGTGTACGTAACAAAGTGGCTGGTGAATGTATTTTACAACCTGGCAGCTGTATATAAAATGTTAAGGTAATTTCACTGTAGGTTATTGCAACTTTAAACATTTTATGTTCCTAAAACCAATATTTCAGAAGACCAGATGCGAGAAGCTTCTCTTGTGCTTCCATGACTATTGGAATTCTGGAATGCATGGTCAAGAAAGGTGAGCTTGTAAAACTGAATTGGTTAGTACTCCTTTTCATATAGATTTTTTTTAAATACCACCATGTTTAAGTTATTTAAATATGAGAAGATGACTTTAACCTGTTCTTTTCTGTACTTCAAAATCATAATTTCAGATGGACTGATGCCAGAAGTCATCAAAATGATCTCTTCTACTCCCACATATACAAAGAACATTTCAGTTTATTGATAAATGAGGAAGAAAGATGGGCAGATGTTTAAATGGTACATTCTGTGTTAAAATGCTGAAATAAAATATGTGCTGCTCAAATTAAAATTCATTTATTCATTGGCTACATTTGTAGTGTGTCAATTTAAAATTTTGGCTCCATTAAGTTAATGATTCCTAGGAAATCCTATGTACTTTACACTTAGCTAAAATGGAGAATTGAAATTTTATACTGAAATATTAAAATCAGTATGAGTGAAAAGTGGAAGCATATCAAGACTGTTGCCAGGGAAAATGGGCCAGAATGTGATTTAAGACAGACCTACTTAAAATGCATATTTTAATGTATAGCTAGTTTCTTTACTTAGATGAAAGTATCAGTAACACTAACAAAATTTGGGAGTTTTTTTTCATGAAATTATCGTTCCAGACAAATGCATGTTTGGGTTTGATTAGGGGAGGGGACACATTTTATAAATCCAAATTTAAAGTTAAAGAGCTCTGCTGAAAGATAAGGCTAGGAAATCTTAAAGGCCAACCTAACAAGAGTTAAATGTTAAAATCAAACCCCATAAGTGTCCAAAAAAGTATGTGTGTAAAGCTGGGCCTCTTAAGGTTTGAATATTAAAAAGCAAGCCTCATAACGGACTAAAAAACCTGTGTGTAAAGGTGGGCCCGCAAAGCATAAACGTAAGAAATGTGTGTAAGGTGGAGCCCGCAAAGCATAAATGTTAGAAATGGGCCCCACAAGTGACTGAAAAACTGACATGTAAAATAAAGTTTCAAATTGTGTTTATTGAAGGTGATTTTTAGTATCAAGATTTTTTGGGGGACTTGCCTGATTTTTTCATGGATCTAGGACGTCTAGAAAGGGTGGAAGGCGCTGCAAGTCACCATTCTACTTTCGGATCCTGTGAAGTCAATAAACAAGAATGTGTGTGTGTGTGTGTGTGTGTGTGTGTGTGTGTGTGTGTGTGTGTGTGTGTGTGCGTGTACTTACGCACCTATCCAACAGGGGACATTTGCGTCGTTTTACACTCACCAACAGGGGACCCTCCGGCCAAGAGGGGACATTTTTTAGGTCCCCTCTTGGACATGCTCTAAATCAAGTTAAAAACATGTTAAAAACCATCTGGAAAATTTTTAATACTTTTGCCAAGAGGGGACGTGTGTGTGTGTGTGTAGAGTTAATGCTGAATAGCGCCTCTGCAGGTTGTGGCATGAATTACAATGGCCCTTTTCCACACTTCGCTTTTGTGCTTTTCACACACTCCACTTAATAATATAAATGATTCCAGATGAGACATATCAAAAAATGTCCACTTTTTAATTGTGTGAATTTTTAATACTTGTTGCTTCAATCTATATTTATAGGAATGGATTTTATTTATTGATTTGCAATACAGAACTCCAGATAAATAAGAAATGACCTTTCATCAAATATCTTTACTTCTGAACTTCTTAATGATGGAGGGACGGACAGAGAGAGACATAAATAGTAGGATTTGAATCTGGTGGACAATAGGTTTCTCCAATGATGAGATTCTTGTTCATTTAGACAGAAAGACAGACGAATATGATTTAACCTCTCCGGAACATGGCCTCCTTTTAAGCAATATGGCTGAAAATAACATGCCCAAAATGAATTGAATGTATCTCAAGAACTACAGAGTTTATTTTTAATTGTTTTGGTATCAAAACAAAGGCAAGACCCTAGAGAATATGTTACAGCTCTAAAAACAACCCTGCCTGTTACTGAGGAAAGTGTATTAATATGATAAACTGCAGAAATTAAGAAAAAAAATCAATTTCCACCTAAAAAAAACACTTCAATCTATGTATGCTCCTTTCAAAACATGCAGTGAAAGCCAAAAAAAGTAGTAACAACAGTACACAATCTGACCTTTTACTGTGCCAAGTTTCATGAAAAAAAGTCAATCATATGAGTTTTAGAGAGGTGCTACTAGATACAAATCTAGGCGGACCTTCCAAATTAGCCATTTTGGCACAATTTGTGCCATTTAAACTTTCTTAGTTTTTATTTCTATAGGGTCTGTTTTAATCATTTATTCTTTTCATATAATAAATTATTATTTATCATAAATAAGTAATTACATCTACTAATTGTTTTTGGGGGTTCTTTTGAAAAATCCACATTACATTCATTCATAAAAAGAGAAAAAAAATTTGACAAATTGCAATAGACTGAAAATGGAACAGATTAACTCACAATAACACTTCAAATAGAATTATATAACAATGAAAACGCAAATACCAATGAAAACTAAGTTGTCAAAATGATATGATCAAAGGAAAAAGTAATATATCTCATAATTACATTACAATAAATGCGCTCTGCGCTTTGTGCGTAAAACCTCCCAATTCCCCATTCAATTTTTCAAAACTACGCGGGGCAGTTTCTCGGGAACCCATTGGTCAATTTTGACGATTGACATGTCGTTCGAACCGTCAGAGCCAATAGAATCTGAGGGCGTTGACATTAATACGGAAACTAAAGTCATTCACCAATTACAGCGAAAAAAAGGCATGTGACGTAAATTGACCAAATTTGACCCGGCATATTGTGAATGCACGTAAAACACGGAAATGTCTCTGTGCCGAACCAAAAACCATGTGAGATGTACTCAGGGAAAAGGGATTATCAGATCAAGTGGAAATATTTACTCTAATATGGATTATGACCACGAAACGGAAAAGGTAGGACTGGATTTTTGATTTTAGCTTCGTGAAATGAGCTATTTCTGTTTTTCTTCTTTAGCTGCTGGTTCATTGAGTTTTGCACATAGCCTGGTGACGTAAAAACCTCAGAGCTTCGGCTTTACTCTGATTAATAGTTTTTGCATATCGGGCCTCCTTGCTCTTTTACTTTTGCGTTTTTTACCGGGTGTGCCTCATTAGCCTCGTTAGCATCTAATTGCGTTTCTTTTTATCATCTGCTTAATGTTCAATATGGGTGTTGTTGAGGAAGAAATATCGATCCTATCATTTAGAAGAGCTTTTTCCCTTTACGTGGATATGCAATATGCCTATATTGATAAATGTATAGCATGTGCTTTTTAGAAAATAAAAGGTCCCCACTTGGTCTGTATAGAATGACACAAGTCCCCTCTTGGACGGGATGGAGCGACATACACACTCCAGATAAATAAGAAAATGACCTTTTATCAAATATCTTTACTTCTGAACTTCTTAATGAAATAGGAATGGTCAGACAGAAATAAATTAATAAATGTGTGTATATTTTTTTAGTTCCAGAACATGTCAAAGGCATTACAGGAAAAATTAAGGTCCCCACTTTGTCTGTACAGAACGACAGAGGTCCACTGCTGGCTGGTGAAGAATGACACAGGTCCCCTCTTAGATATGATGGAGCGACATACACACTCCAGGATGGGTGGATACAGCAGAAATGACCAAAACTGATCATTTTAAGGCAATTTAAAACTAGCTGAAATATATCAGAAAAAATAAGCTTAATTAAAATATCTGTGTTGTTTACCAACACATTTAAATCTTGTTCTGACAAAAACAGTGATTAAAAAAACATTTAAAAACCATAAAATTGTTTTTTTGTTTTTCCTTCCGACAAATTATCAATTTCTATATCGCCTATGTAACAATAAATACGTTTGGGTTTTTCTTTCCAAAGGAGAAAAGATACAAAGCAAAAAGAAGAAGCTTTTACAGCAGTAACTTTAAAAAGACTTCTGTTTGTGGATGAGAATGAACACTAGAAAGTATGTGTTCATACTTTCTAGTGTAAACTTACATAATCTACAATAAGGCAAAGATTTCATAGGAAATTAGTAAAATTCAATATATTTGGTCTCAAGCTTTGATACGTTGTCTTTGGGAATGTCCAGTTATTAGACCCTTTTTGTTAGTTGTAAGTAATTTGAGTAACTAATTGGAAAGAACTCCACTACTTTGTCAGAAACTGGATTTATTTATATACAAATCAAACTCATAACCCTCAGGCATTTTAGAACTTAATAAATCAACTAGGCTCCAGAAAACTAAAAAGATTCCCTTAGAAGTGGTTCAGGAGGATGGCTAATATGTCTTAATATTAACAAGGTTTTGGACAAGTGGCAAACTGACTTTGAAAATATATTTTCTGGTAGTTTTGTCTCTCCTGAATGGGATTAATCTTATTTAGAAAGGACAGTAGCTACTGAGAATCAAATTGAAGTTCCATGCCAATGAGTTCCTCAAGTCTTCAATTAAACTCTTAGATTTCAGAAAATTAACTTCATAAAGGATATTGATAAGTTAAAATGTGGGAAGGTTATGGGTTACAGTAATCTGTAAAATGAAGTCTGAATAAAAGATTGAATACAATGTGAAATGAACCAGGCTGTTCAAGTTTTTTCCACGTATTGTGAACAGGATTTTTGCCCATCTAAATGGCAAAATCTATTATTAAAACACTCCCCAAGTATCTATCTGCTGATCCTCTAGCACCTATCAACTAGATTCTAGAGGAGCAATAGTTTATTGAAATGAATAAACTGAAGTTATTCCTTTCAGAAAACGGAGTAGTGCATTGATAACATTTACATTTTGTTTTGGGCCTACAGATTTGTCTATTGCAAAACATAAATATTTGGGATTTACTGTGGATGAATATTTGACATTGGAAGAAGGAGTAAACGTCCAATTGGACTCAGCTGGAAGAGAGCTAGCTTCAGTTATAAATACAGTCAAATATTAACACAGTCAGGGTCTTCTGAGAGACTGCTCTGCATCCCAGAACTAGAATCAGACGATGAGAAGCAGCTTTCAGCTTCTATGCACTACAAATCTGGATCAAGCTTCCAGAAAACTGCTGAAACACTACCTTCCTTTAAATCTAGACTAAAATCCCAGCTGGTTAGAGTTGCTTTTGAAATGTAATCGGTTAAGAATTTAACAATGGCACTTGAATTAATATAATGATTTATTATGTAAAGCACTTTGAAATGTCTTGCTGCTGAAATGTGCTGAAATAAAATTAAATTGATTGATCAAATGATATAAGGTGTATACTGAGTTGTAGAGGTCTTGCGTTTGCCCAGTATTGGACTACGGTGTCGGAGTTACTGTCAACAACCTCCCAGTGGAAAAGTTCAGTGTAGAGCCCTGCGATATTTCTTATATGTGCATAGAAATACTCCATAAAATGGCATTATATGGAGGTATGGGTTTATCACGTGAAGTTAGATATCTGCAATATCTAACCATTTTGCAGATGTGGTTAGATTGTGGAATACGTTCGTTAAAATGCCAGATCAAAGATTAACAAAGCACATTTCCTTTCAGATTTCACTAATGGGTATACTTGGGCCAGACATGTGGAGAAGATATTTGAGATATTTGTGACTTTCCGTACATATAGGATTAAGATAAGATGTAATATTGAATAGCTTAAAAGGTTTGTTTGTTATTGCCAGCCCCACCTAAGCCCTCTCAAATCTCACAAACTGACTATTGGCTAGCTCTCCAGTTAATGGGTCGGGAAAGTCTCTAGTTACTAGGGCTTTTACTCCATGGATAATCTAGAGAACATTCTATTTAAGCTGGTGGCGGGAGGACTCGTCTAGTCTCTAACTGCCTACAATCCCAAAGTTATCACCCTTTCCAATTATTAGAACAATTAACCCAGTAGCTCACACTGTTACTTAATTCCAATAATCACTTCTGTTAATGGATGGTTTACGTGACAACTCAACCATCCACATGGGTGGTTCTTATGTGACCTCTTAGCTTTTGGAAAACACCTAAAACACCTAACCCACTTTCACTTCTGTCTTCATCAGCTCCTCCTCGAACATCTGTTTACTCTTCTTCTTTTTAATGTTTTTACTCTGCTTCTCAACAGTCAGCATGTCTCACAAAAAAGCCTCTTTTATTTTAACCTAATACTGTTATCTTATTTATATTTACAATATCCGAAAATTTACATTTGATTACTAAAAACCATTCCACTTAAATAGACACTGCCTGATTACTCAGACCCCATAACATGTCAACCAAAGTCAGAACACATGAAATACTTTTCAGACGAAATCAATTACATGTCACATAAATTGGGATATATGATTAAGACTTTCTATATTTAACTGTCTTTACTTCTAATTAACACTACTCCTACAATAAATCATGTTTTCAATCAAGAGAAATCAAAATTACAATATGACTCCTTCCTCTCAGGCTCTTGTTATCTATTCTGCTTTTCCCTAACCTTTCACCTTCCATCTACATCCAACACAACATCAGTGATCTTTAGTTACACATTTTACACCATCTTAAGTTCAAATGTCAAAAATCAGATTTAAAACCTTTTAGTTTCTCTCTTTGATTCAACATTCATATATAATATTATAACCATAATACCTAAACCCACTCTCGGTTAGTTACTCAGCTACTCAACTAGTTACTCTCATAATCTTAATGTGAGTTTTTACAGATGATGTTCTAAAAAGAAAACAAGAATACTCTGTTATTCTAATTATTTAATACCAAAACTACAGTTACTTGTTTTACTTGCAAGTATTTCCACCAGGGTAAGTTTAAGTGTAAGTATTCTTATGAACGACCCAATATTAATATAAGTGTTTTACTTTGGGTCTTATCAAATTACTCAAAATGTTTAGATTTTATTCTTTAAACCTATAATCCTTTGACACAAGGATTAGTCTGAACTATTCTTATACTTTTGCAGGCTGGAAGTTCACTTCCTCTTTCTTCAGGAAACCTGCCCTTCCTGTTTCATGAAACTCTCTATGATTTTTTCATGATCAGATAGAAAAAATAAGAATTAAAGCAAAGTTTGCAGGACACAATAACAACACACACAACCAGGTTCATTGTATTATAGTTTGACTACTGTTGGGTCTTGATGTCACCTGTGTAATTAATTTCAGAGATAACTTTATTTATTGTCTCTATTAAACTAAAACCTCCAGCATGGAGAAGTAGAAGGATCTCAACTTTTCTCGGCAGGTTTTATTTTTAAGTTTAGTGGGCAGTTGATATCTTACATAAACAAAAATTACGTACTTATATTTTACTAGAAGATGCCTATATGGTTCTTGAACCATATGCATCACGGAACCTGTCTATAAAACGACGGTCCATGTGCGCCCAGTTCAGATCTGGCACTTTGGCTTTGGAGACCAAAGTACCCAGAGGAAGGCCAAAGATGTTCTTTGTGTGATTTGGGGGAAAGTGGGAGTGAAGTCCACTTTTTGTTTTACCATTTTTTGTACTTGAGGTTGAGAAATTATTTATTTACTAAAAGACTTTATATTAAAGGGCGGGGATAAAATTTATATTTAAGTATTTTATGTTTCAGTTAGCACACAATTTATTTTGAAGGCCTGGCACCATAGAAGCTTTTTGTTTAAATAAAATGTATGTCTGTCTGTCTGTTTATGTTTTTCTTGTGTCTTGTAAGCCTTTGTGGGCTGAGAACCTGTTAAAGGGTAAATGCCACTTATCTGTCTGTCTACAAAGGTCAGACACTGTACTTTATTTCACCCAAGTACTGTAGGTCATAATAACATTTTCTAATATGTATGCTAATACTTTGCTCTCTTTGTCACTCTTTCTGGTAGTAAAGCCGGTTTAGTTTTTCTTGTTTTGTAAGATTGCAAGTGATGCTTTAGTGTGATGATTCAGTAATTCTGCCATGTTCTCAGAAAAATGTCGTCTAATAACAAATGTTTACATTACGTTAAGATGAAGCTCTTGACATAACATTGCATTGGTCCTCTTTCTATGTTTAAAGGAATACATTGCATTTTTAGTTTACCATGCCAGAAAACAGTCACTCTGTGGTCACATAGACTGTATGCACAATTATTAGGCAAGTTTTAGTTTTGAACCATGTCATTATTCCTATGGATACTTTAAAACTCCAAGTTGTATAAACTTTAATCTTTATTTAATGTCAACAAATCAGCTGATGTGTATTTGTTTAATGAGGGAGGAAGTTGCCTAAAAAGATCAACACCCAATATGAAGGTGTGCAAAATTATTAGGCAGCTTCTTTACCTCAGACAAAGGGGGCCAAAAAATATTTAAGTGACTGTGAAAGGTGAAAAACTGTAAAAAGTTATCCAGAGAGATGCAGCACTGTTGAAATTAGTAAAATATTGGAGCGTGATCACAGAACCATCACATGTTTTGCTGCAAATATTGAACATGATCACAAGAAACATGTTGAGGAAAAAAAAGCTTTGCTCCAGCCTGAAATGTTTCATATGTTAGGGGGAAAACTAGAAGAAACACGTTTTGTAAAACTCATTGTAACCCTGTACTAAATAAAAATAAGTACCGTAACAATAGCACAAGTTTGTTTCTTTAATCAAGTATTGCTTCACATAATCCAACAAGATTAATTTATCAACATTTAGAAACTAAACAATCTTTCCTGTTGGCATTATCCAGCAAATAAGATGCAAAAAGATTTGTAGCTATCAGGTCCAGTAAACGGGAGGGACTGTTGCCTCCCTGCTGACCAGAATACTTGTTATTGATTATCAGTTGTGTAAATGTGGACATGATGGTGAAGAACCAAGTATTATATTTTCAGATTATACAGAGGAATTCAAAGGTGCTAAACTAATGAATTAAGAGACGATACACAAAACTCCATTCTCTCCGGCTCACTGACAACCAGGAAGACATTTAATGCACATCTGCGGAATCACATATTACATTTTCATCATCTCATTTTCATCGTCTCAGAATCCAAAATGTCTTCCCTTTTGCTTCTGGCTTCGAGCATTTATACCGTTTTCAGTCTGCTATTGTGTATTGGAAACCATCTGACCAATGGCGTTCTGAATCTTGCTTCTGGCTCTGTTTTACATTGAGTGTGTGTTGGAAGTTCCGAGAATTCTGGGCCGACCTCGTGGAAGTTAAATCTGCTCCCTCAGAGGACCATTAGTCAGACTGTTAGTTCTTATCTGTCCAAACAGAGACTCTGGCTGAGTCCCTTGCCTGCCTGAAATTTCTCGTACAACACCTTATGTGGTGTTGAACCAGCACAACATAACACATTCCTTTTCAGTAAAACATATCTTAATGTGAATTAACATAACTTTTAACTATTGACATAATTATATTCCTCAACAATTATAAACAATTTAACAAAACAAGGCATTTCACACTAATGTTTAGTTTTCACTGTAGTTAATGTTTTATACAAAAATAAAGCAGTATATTCTTACAAGTTGTTGGGTACTGAGTCATACAATGGGCTACCAGTTTGACACTCTTCTGAAATAAATTTACTCAGTTTGCCTTTAGTTATATATTATCAATAATGATTAATGATACTCATCCATGATAAGATGCTGATCATGTTAATTTCTCACAAAAATTAGAAATGAAAAAAAGGTGGGAAACAGATATCAATATTCAGCACTTTATCTCTTTTAATCTCAGTGATTGGGTGATTCTTTTTTTGCGGCAACATTTCGGCCTCAGGATTTTTGAAAAAAAAAGTATTGTTTTAAGTTTTGAATATTTTGTTACAACACTGACATGTTTAACAATAAGAAATTAATAATGGGCAAGCTCAGGATTGGATGAATTAATAATTACATGTGTTTTTTCACTATTGTCTCTGAATGTGTTCCACCCTGTTATGAACATTTACATATGAACCACAAATAGTTAAACATTTAAATTTTGAAAAATAATGACTTTTTCTTAGAAAGAGTGTCCCTTTTACTATATGTTTTATTCTTGAAATTGTAACACATAATGAAGTTACGAATCATTTATGACTGTATAGTAAAGAAAACCCTGATTTTTTACAAAATATTACTGATAGCATTGAAAATATTGGTAATTTAAAAAACTTATACCAATATTTGCATTTATTGGTCTTCAACTCCCAACATGGCTCAGAAAAATCCACAGTACTTAATGTTTCTGTAACAATATTTAATAAAAACGTGTGGAATGGAACATAACATGGTGGATTGTCCCATAACAGGGTGGAAAATCAAAGTCTTTGATTCTAAAATCTGATGATTTTCATTATTAGTTGCAGGATTGGCTCTTTCAAGTCAAAGTATAGGTAGAGTATTTGTCCTGGCTCTATTTGGCAAGAACATGTGATATCCCTGTAGTGGATTTTTCCATGACATGTACTCATTGTCATGGAAAGTGAAATGAAAACAGACAAATGGCAAAGACATCTGATAATACCTCAGACTACTCTGCAACTCTATTCCATCATCTCAAAATTTTTTAATTGACAAAGTTATTTCTTTTCACCCTAAATTCTACCTTATTTGGTTCAAGAACATACCAGGGTGGAACATAAGAGGGTGGAACTTTTCTAACTAATTTACCTCTAGTTCTTTATGTGGTCAACATTTAGCTAGCTAACATTCAACCGAATAACAAACTTTTAGTGACTAAATCTAACATGTTTTTTAATTTCTACTGATTAAACATTTTCACAATCTTTCCTATCAGGGTGGATCATAACAGAGTGGAACATAACACTCTGGTATGTTCCAAACAGGAATTCTAGTTATAGGTAGATGTCTAACTAATCTATCTGTAACTCTTTATGTGGTCAACATTTAGCTAGCTAAACTTCAACAAAATAACAAAACTTTAATGACTAATTATAATATTAGGTTTTTTTAATTCTACTTAATAAACATTTTTCACAATCTTTCCTAACAGGGCGGAACTTTAAGCTTTACATATACAGGTTTAACATATTTAAAATAAGAAAAGTACCGAGATGGTTACAGTTGAAGCTTACTTTGTTTTCCATAGGTAATCTCAAAATTTCACAACTGGGTGTCGTAGGTCATCCAAAGGTGATCACACACAGAAGGTTTGGTGCTCTATGAGTTTCTTTTTAGGAGATATAATTGCTGATTATTTTATGGTGTCAGTGAACTTTGACCCCTGGAACGACCCCTTCAACATTCTCGAAAACTCACCGTTTTGATAACTTTTAATCGGGCATGCCTTATGAACCAACTGACCAAGTTTGAAGCCGTTCCATCAAAAGCCCTAGGAGGAGTTCGATCAAATGCGACGTGTGTAAACGGCCAAAATGGGCTCAAAATTGGAACTTCAATCCAAAATGGCCGACTTCCTAGAATACTTGCACTATGACATTAATTGTAAATTCTGAGTGTCTTGGGGAGCTCTAAAACTGTAGCGAATTTCAAGTCTCTACGATAAAGTAAGTGAATAGGAAAGGGTCTTTTGAAATTTCTAGGGGGCGCTGTTGAGCCATTTTTTATGCGATTTTTGCATAGACCTTAAAATACGTAAATTTTTCTCAGTCTCGATGGGTCCACCAATTTGGTGAGTTTTTGAATATGTTAAAGTCCCCAAAAAGGCAATTCATTTGAGGCGAGAAAAATAAAAAAAATTAAAGCTCCGCGGAGCCTCAAGCGGCCCGAGCAGCCAAGCGCCGCTCCGGCCTATAGCCACCGCGGGGGATCCAGCACCGCCGCCAACCTGCCACCGCGTACCCTTTCGCACAGTTGAGGCGCGCCTCCGCCAGGCAGTTCGCAGCGTTCACTTCGGCATGGTTCCCTGAGGACACACCACAAATTTGGTGCAGATCGGTCGATGTAGAGAGGAGATATTGATGATGGGATAGTCTAGGGGGCGCTGTAGAGTAAAATCACAATTCAAACCCGTTGGGCTCTTTAGCATTGAGCACAGGTCAAACGTATCCAGTTTGGTGCCAATCGGAAGATGCGTCTTTGATTCAGAGACAATTTTATGCATATGGCGAAGGACAGCCAGTTGGCCACGCCCCCATGAGTCAGAGTTCATCATCACAGTTCCTCATCAGGTCATATAATGTCAGGTGTTAGAAGATTAATTCCATATGTATTACTCAGTAAAAATAAGACATACAGTAGAAAAAACAGCTGACTTCCAGTCAAAAGTGGGCGGAGCTAAGGTTGCGTCATCATTTGAGCTTGAGAATGTAATGAGGGTTGGTCAGTATTGAGACATAGGAAGTCTGAAGCAGCTGTGACCTTGTATGTGAAAGTTATGTGACTTTGATGTTTTATGGCGAATAGTCAAAGTTTGGCACTTAGCCACGCCCACATGCTTTGACATACAAAAATTCCTGTGATAACTTTAGACCTTTAATGTCTGAACTCTCTGCTGACTGAGTTTGAAGTCTGTATCTCAAACACTCAAGGAGGAGTTCGATCAAATACGACGTCTCTGAAAAACAGCAAACGGCGGATTTGATTCAAAATGGCCGACTTCCTTTTGGGTTTGGACCATGGCTCCAATAGACTTTTTTGTAGGTCCTGACAAGATACACAAGTGTACCAAGTTTTGTAATTCTAGGTTAAAGAATGGCTTGGGGCTGATTATTTAAAATCTTCAAGGGGGCGCTGTTGAGACATTAGGCCACGCCCACAAGAAATCACACTGGATTCCGGTCGAGGGGCCCACAAGGATCAAACCTAGTGAGTTTGCTGCAGCTGGGCTTTAAACTGTGTAATTCAAGGCCAAACGTAAGGAGACGGCGTTAAAGGTCACTACGCCACGCCACCACGGCCAGCTGCTGCATCCAAACCAAACGGGGTTGGACACTCTGACACACCAACAGGTCTTCTGTCTGTGGACACAGTTTCATGTTGATTAGGTCAAAGGGGTCAGATAGTGAACGTTCGCAGTAAAACATGACACTTCCTGTTCTAAGGGGGCGTGGCTTAGGTAATCTCAAAATTTCACAACTGGGTGTCGTAGGTCATCCAAAGGTGATCACACACAGAAAGTTTGGTGGCTCTGTGAGTTTATTTGTAAGAGATATAACAGTTTATTACATTCTGGCGAGTCGGTGAACTTTGACCCCTGATACGACCCCTTCAGCATGCTCGAAAACTCACGAATTTGATAACTTTGAATCGGCCATGCCTTATGATCAATCTGACCGAGTTTGAAGCCGATCGATCGAAATCCCTAGGAGGAGTTCGATCAAATGCGACGTGTGTAAACGGCCAAAATGGGCTCAAAATCGGAAGTTCAATCCAAAATGGCCGACTTCCTAGGATAGTTGCACTATGACATTAATTGTAAATTCAGAGTGTCTTGGGGAGCTCTACAACTGTACCGAATTTCAAGTCTCTACGATAAAGTAAGTGAATAGAAAAGGGTCTTTTGAAAGTTTCTAGGGGGCGCCCTTGAGCAGTTTCTTGTGCGATTTTTGCGATGACTTTAAAATACGTAAATTTTCACCAGGCTCTATGCGCCCGCCAAGTTTGGTGAGTTTTTGAATATGATAAAGCCCCCAAAAAGCCAATTTATTTTACGTTAGAATCATAATAATAAACAGCACGATTACAATAGGCCTTCGCAGCGCTTAGCTGCTCGGGCCTAATAATTAAAGCTCCGCGGAGCCTCAAGCGGCCCGAGCAGCCAAGCGCCGCTCCGGCCTATAGCCACCGCGGGGACCCAGCACCGCCGCCTGCCTTCCACCGCGTACCCTTTCGCACAGTTGAGGCGCTTCCGCCAGACAGTTCGCACCGTTCACTTCGGCATGGTTCCCTGAGGACACACCACAAATTTGGTGCAGATCGGACATTGTAGAGAGGAGATATTGATGATGGGATAGTCTAGGGGGTTCTGTAGAGTAAAATCACAATTCAAACCCGTTGGGCTCTTTAGCATTTAGCACAGGTCAATCGTATCCAGTTTGGTGCCAATCGGAAGATGCGTGTGTGATTCAGAGACAGTTGTATGCATATGGCGAAGGACAGACAGTTGGCCACGCCCCCATGAGTCAGAGTTCATCCTCACAGTTCATCATCAGGTGATATTATGTCAGGTGGTAGAAGATTAATTCCATATGTATTACTCAGTAAAAATAAGACATACAGTAGAAAAAACAGGTGACTTCCTCTCAAAAGTGGGCGGAGCTAAGGTTACGTCATCATCTGACCATGAGAATGTAATGAGCATTGGTCAGTAGTGAGACATAGGAAGTCTGAAGCAGCTGTGACCTTGTATGTTCAAGTTATTTAACTCTAATGTTTTATGGCGAATAGTCAAAGTTTGGCACTTAGCCACGCCCACATGCTTTGACATACAAAAATTCCTGTGATAACTTTAAACCTTTAACCTGTTAAGCCCGACGGACCCTCCGAGGGTTCCAGCTGCCATGTGACCTCGACTCGCTCTGTAAACAAAGGCTCCGTGTGCCTTTAAATTTTTTTATTATTATTATCCGCTAAAAGAGGCTTTAATCTTTCAAAAACTATTCCGCATAAAGGTTTTGCCCAAATGTTAAGATTTAGAGCTATTTAAAAACAGCTGATGAGATTTAAAGGTCCTCGGGCGATGACGCAACTGCCCGGAAAACCCCCGATCAGCTGATCATCACGGCCATTTTATGGCTTCACATGAGAGTGGAAAGACTCTCAGAGTATGGCACAAGATGTCGGCTATGCAAAATCATGACGTATTTTCGGAACCCGATCTAAATGTGTGCGTAATTTATGCGTTCTCGGGGTGCTCTCGGTGCGCTCTCCGTGGTCTCCGTGCATAAGCACGTGTGGTACACGGGAGTCTGAGCACGTGGAGTTATCTCGGTTCCGTGAGTTCAGTTTTGATTTTTTTATGATAAATCGATCATAGCAGCAGAAACTGGACGATTTAGAGGCTTTTGAAGGCTTTTGAACAACAACGGTTTCCGATTTGCTACGAGTGGAGTTAAATCTTCTGATAGCTGGTGGGATTCGGACGAGGAGGAAGAGGAAGAGCCGGACACAGCTGACAGACTTGATCTCGGTGATGTGTAAGTTTCCCCCCGCAATTTCACACAAAATATTTGATGTTTTGGTTCTATTTATTTATTATTTCAGTGATTATATGCTTGTAATAACGGCAGGAAGTAAAACCATGTGGTTATTTGTTTACTTATGTTTTACTAAAATATGTTTTATTTTACTAGTAAGGATTTCATGTTTACTTTGGTTCATTACTTTGTAATAAACCTCTAATTCTTCAAATACTTATTTTATTTACAGTCGAGTGGAAGCCGAACCATCAAGCTCAGGGACGCTGAACCTCCCCCCACCTCCCCCACCTCTCATGATTCTTCACCTTCTTTGAGGTAAGATGTCCATTTTTTGGTGGTGATGGTGGTGGTGGATTTTCAAAATTGTTTATTTGCTCTTTAAATTATTCAAAAAGTATTTTTGACTGTTTTATCTTGTTTCAATAAAAGTTTTCTATTTGGAGTCAAAGAAAGAGCTTTCACATCATCATTATTATACATATTACACTGTGCATAATGGTACATTTTGCATATAAATGGGGTAAATGTCATGACCAATGGTTATATTATATGTAGAAAGTGTCATTAGATGGTAATAAGCTATTTAATTTTAACAAACCCCCAGTATTGATGTAAAAAACACATTTGGCACAGTTTGGTGACATTTGGATAAATGTGCCAAAATGGCCTCTCCGCCTAAGAAATTCTCACTAATACCATTCTAAAGTAAATATGATTCATCTGATTGAGTCCAAATTTGGTATACTTTTACACAACATTTAGATTTAAAAGTCTGTACTACTTTTTTGTGTTACAAATACTATTTGGTAGTGTTTCAATGTTATTTCAAAGAAAATTTTGGCGAGGTTCAAAAAATGCAAAATATTTTGTATTTTGTCCCTAATATTTCAGGCAGGGTCAAAGCTACAATGGTGCTGACACCAGAAAACCATTCTATGACATCTTACCTTTACAGAGGTACCAAAAGTTTCTTATTAAATCTAATAGCTGTGAGGCTATAAGTGATTACTTTTGTGTGTTTTGTCAGGCGGAAATTTATTTATACCCCTTAGGGGGTAAGAGGTTAATGTCTCAACTCTCTGCTGACTGAGTTTGAAGTCTGTATGTCAAACGCTGTAGGAGGAGTTCGATCGATTATGACGTCTGTGAAAAACAGCAAATGGCGAATTTAATCCAAAATGGCCGAATTTCTGTTGGGTTTGGACCATGGCTCCAAGAGACTTTTTTGTAGGTCCTGACACGATACACAAGTGTACCAAGTTTCATAATTCTAGGTTAAACAATGGCTTGGGGCTGATTATTTAAAATCTTCAAGAGGGCGCTGTTGAGACATTAGGCCACGCCCACAAAAAATCACACTGGATTCCTGTCGAGGGGCCCACAAGGATCAAACCTAGTGAGTTTGGTGCAGCTGGGCTTTAAACTGTGGAATTCAAGGTCAAACGTAAGGAGACGGCGTTAAAGGTCACTTCGCCACGCCGCCACGCCCACCTGCTGCATCCAAACCAAACGGGGTTGGACACCCTAACACACCAACATGTCTTCTGTCTGTGGACACAGTTTCATGTTGATTAGGTAAAAGGGGTCAGATAGTGAACGTTCGCAGTAAAACATGACACTTCCTGTTCTAAGGGGGCGTGGCTTAGGTAATCTAAAAATTTCACAACTGGGTGTCGTAGGTCATCCAAAGGTGATCACACACAGAAAGTTTGGTGGCTCTGTGAGTTTATTTGTAAGAGATATAACAGTTTATTACATTTTGGTGAGTCGGTGAACTTTGACCCCTGGAACGACCCCTTCAACATGCTCGAAAACTCACGAATTTGATAACTTTGAATCGGCCATGCCTTATGAACAATCTAACCGAGTTTGAAGCCGATCGATCGAAATCCCTAGGAGGAGTTCGATCAAATGCGACGTGTGTAAACGGCCAAAATGGGCTCAAAATATGAACTTCAATCCAAAATGGCCGACTTCCTAGGACAGATGCACTATGACATTAATTGTAAATTCAGAGTGTCTTGGGGAGCTCTACAAGTGTACCGAATTTCAAGTCTCTACGATAAAGTAAGTGAATAGAAAAGGGTCTTTTGAAAGTTGCTAGGGGGCGCCCTTGAGCCGTTCTTCTGCGATTTTGCGAGGACCTTAAAATACGTAAATTTCACCGGGCTCTATGCGGCCGCCAAGTTGGTGAGTTTTTGAATATAATAAAGCCCCAAAAAGCCAATTCATTTGGCGGAAGAATAAGAATAATAAGAATTAAAGCTCCGCGGAGCATCGAGCGGCCCGAGCAGCCAAGCGCCGCTCGGCCTATAGCCACCGCGTGGTTCCAGCACCGCCTTCCCACAGCCACCGCCGATGCTCTGACGGAGCAGCCGAACCGACCCTCCTTGAATTACTCAGTGTGTCATGTTTGGCATTGCTCACAGACAATGCACAAAAATACGTTGCAGATTGGCTGCAGCAAGTAGATCAGGGTCACCAACCTTTTTGAAACTGAGAGCTACTTCATGGGTACTGAGTCATACAATGGGCTACCAGTTTGCCACTCTCTTCTGAAATAACAAATTTACTCAGTTTGCCGTTAGTTATATATTATCAATAATGATTAATGATACTTATCCATGAGAATACTCATCCATGAGAAGGCACTGATCACGTTAATTATCTCACAATAATTAGCAATGAAAACAAGGTGGGAAACAAATATCAATATTCAGCACTTATCTCTTTTAATCTCAGTAATTGGGTGATTCTTTTTTTGCGGCAAAATTTCGGCCTCAGGATTTTTGAAAAAAAGTATTTAAGTTGTGAATATTTGTTACAACACTGACATGTTTAACAATAAGAAATTAATAATGGGCAAGCACAGGATGGATAAATTAATTATTACATGTGGGGTTTTTCCACCATTGTCTCTGAATGTGTTCCACCCTTTTATGAACATTTACATATGGACCACAAATAGTTAAACATTAAATTGAAAAAATAATGAATTTTCTTAGAAAGAGTGTGTCCCTTTACTATATGTTTTTTATTGAAATTGTCACACATCATGAAGTACAAATCATTTATGACTGTATTGTAAAGAAAACCCTGTTTTTTTACTCATTATTACTGACATCATAGAATATATTGGTAATTTCAAAAACTTAGACCAATATTGCAATTATTGGTCTTCAACTCCCAACATGGCTCAGAAAAATCCACAGTACTTAATGTTTCTGTAACAATATTAATAAAAACATGTGTGGAATGGAACATAACAGGGTGGAAGATAAGAGGGTGGAACTTTCTAACTAATTTACCTGTAGCTCTTATGTGTCAACAGCCGCTCGGCCTATAGCCACCGCGTGGTTCCAGCACCGCCTTCCCACAGCCACCGCCGATGCTCTGACGGAGCAGCCGAACCGACCCACCTTGAATTACTCAGTGTCATGTTGGCATTGCTCACAGACAATGCACAAAAATACGTTGCAGATTGGCTGCAGCAAGTAGATCAGGGTCACCAACCTTTTTGAAACTGAGAGCTACTCATGGGTACTGAGTATACATCTCAAATTTCACAACTGGGTGTAGGCATCCAAAGGTGATCACACACAGAAAGTTGGTGGCTCTGTGAGTTTCTTTGTAGGAGATATAACTGTTTATTTTATGGTGAGTCAGTGAACTTTGACCCTGGTATCACCCTTCAGCATGCACGAAAACTCACCGTTTTGATAACTTTTAATCGGGCATGCCTGAACCAACTGACAAGTTTGAAGCCGATCCATCAAAAGCCCTAGGAGGAGTTCGATCAAATGCGACGTGTGTAAACGGCCAAAATGGGGTCAAAATCGGAACTTCAATCCAAAATGGCCGACTTCCTGGAATGCACTATGACATTAATTGTAAATTCTGAGTGTCTTGGGGAGCTCTACAACTGTAGCAATTTCAAGTCTCTACGATAAAGTAAGTGAATAGGAAAAGGGTCTTTTGAAAATTTCTAGGGGGCGCTGTTGAGCCATTTTTATGCCGATTTTTGCGTAGATCTTAAATACGTAAATTTTCACAGTCTCTATGGCCCCACCCAATTGGTGAGTTTTTGAATATGTTAAAGCCCCCAAAAGCATTCATTTGAGGCGATAAAAATAATGAAAAATACTGAGCGCGCTGCTCGGTAATTAAAGCTCCGCGGAGCATCGAGCGGCCCGAGCAGCCAAGCGCCGCTCGGCCTATAGCCACCGCGTGTGCCCAGCACCGCCTTCCCCAGCCACCGCTGATGCTCTGACGGAACAGCCGAACCCGCCCTCCTTGAATTTACTCAGTGTGTCATGTTTGGCTTTGCTCACAGACAATGCACAAAAATCTGTTGCTGATTGGCTGCAGCGAGTAAATCAGGGGTCACCAACCTTTTGAAACTGAGAGCTACTTCATGGGTACGAGTCATATAAAGGCTACCAGTTTGACACGCTCTTCTGAAATAACAAATTTACTCAGTTTGCCTTATACATTATCAGTAATGATTAATGATACTGATCCATGAGAATACTCATCCATGAGAAGGCACTGTTCACGTTAATGATTTCTCACAACAATTAGCAACAAAAACAAGGTGGGAAACAGATATCAATATTCAGCACTTTATCTCTTTTAATCTCAGTAATTGTGTGATTCTTTTTGCAGCAACATTTCGGCCTCAGGATTTTTGAAAAAAAAGTATTGTTTTAAGTTTTAAATATTTTGTTACAACACTGACATGTTTAACAATAAGAAATTAATAATGGGCAAGCTCAGGATTGGATAAATTAATTATTACATGTGGGGTTTTTTTCACCATTGTCTCTGAATGTGTTCCACCCTGTTATGAACATTTAGATATGGACCACAAATAGTTAAACATTTAAATTTTGAAAAATAATGACATTTATTACATAGAGTTTTTCCCTTTTACTATATAATATGTTTTATTCTTGAAATTGTAATACATCATGACGTTACGAATCATTTATGACTATTGTAAAGAAATATCTGTTTTTTAATTCATTATTACTGACAGCATTGAAAATATTGGTAATTTTAAAACTTATACCAATATTTGCATTTATTGGTCTTCAACTCCAAACATGCTTCAGAAAAATCCACAGTACTTAATGTTTCTGTAACAATATTTAATAAAAACATTTGTGGAATGGAACATAACATGGTGGATTCTCCAATAACAGGGTGGAAAATCAAAGTCTTTGACTCTAAAATCTGATAATTTTCATTATTAGTTGCAGGATTTGCTCTTTCAAGTCAAAGTATATGTAGAGATTTTTTCCTGGCTCTATTTGGCAAGAACATGTGATATCCCTGTAGTGGATTTTTCCATGACAGGTACTCATTGTTCCCCTCACAAGAGTCAATGGGGTAACTAGTTAAATGAAAACAGACAAATGGCAAAGTCATCTGATAATACCTCAGACTACTCTGCAACTCTATTCCATCATCTCTAATTTTTTATTTGACAAAGTTATTTCTTTTCACCCTAATTTCTACCTTATTTGGTTCAAGAACATACCAGGGTGGAAATAAGAGGGTGGAACTTTTCTAACTAATTACCTGTAGTTCTTTATGTGGTCAACATTTAGCTAGCTAACATTCAACCGAATAACAACTTTTAGTGACTAAATCTAACATTATATTTTTTAAATTCTACTGAATAACCATTTTTCACAATCTTTCCTAACAGGGTGGAACATAACAGGGTGGAAAATAACATGGTGGAACTTTTCTAACTAATCTACCTGTTTCTCTTTGTGTGGTCAACATTTAGCTAGCTAACATTCACCGAATAACAAACTTTTAGTGACTAAATCTAACATTATGTTTTTTTAATTTCTACTGATTAAACATTTTCACAATCTTTCCTATCAGGGTGGAACATAAAAGAGTGGAACATAACACTCTGGTATGTTCCAAACAGGATTCTAGTTATAGGTAGATGTCTAACTAATCTACCTGTAACTCTTTATGTGGTCAACATTTAGCTAGCTAAACTTCAACAAAATAAAACTTTAATGACTAATTATAATATTAGGTTTTTTTAATTCTACTGAATAAACATTTTTCACAATCTTTCCTAACAGGGTGGAACTTTAAGCTTTACATATACAGGTTTAACATATTTAAAATAAGAAAACTACAGAGATGGTGACAGTTGAAGCTTACTTTGCTTTCCATGGTTGAATTCACATCAGAACCAATTGATGTCATTTACATTAAATGGTTTTTATGGAATTTTTGACTTTTTGAAGGCAGAATTGAAACATACTAACAGGGTGGAAAGTTAGTACTGGCACATGTATAATATGAAGAAAATATCAAATGAGAAAATAGTTTCAGTAGTTTAAATTGCATATTAAATAAGGTTAAGTCCAGTCAATCAACTTATTGAAGAAAAACATAAATATAAAATATATTTTATAGTTTAAATGTCATGATTAAGTCTATTACGCTGCACTGGGGACACATGAAATTGAACATATCCATCAACAAAAAGGTGTGTAAAGAACAAATAATATTTAAAAGGCATTTGTTTATATTTGAATAATGGTAAACATCTAAATCCATCCATCCATCCATTTTCCTGCACCCTTTTCCCTTAGTGTGGTCGGGAGGGTTGCTGGTGCCATCTCCAGCTAGCGTGCAACATCTAAATGTATAATTAAATACTTTGTTGTACAAATTTGGCACATTTAAAAAAATAATTGTAAGCAAAACATGGGGCCTTGGAATGTTGCCTCAAAAAAGAATCAACTTACATATTTTTAAATATGTAAAATTTTGAACTCATGACCAAATCTGCTGCATTTTTAAGAAAATTGTAACTCTTGCATGTCATGAACACACTTTTAAATTGAACACAATTCCTCAATATTTTAATTCAACTTTGCCATGACACTGCCATGTTGCCACTGACATCTGGTATTGGTTTTCTTATTAGTGAGAAGACTGGCATTGCATGCAGTTCACCAGTGCTCCATAATGTGGTGTGTAACTTCTAACTTCAACTGTGAGTGCGTCTTTCAGATGTGCATCAGTGAGGCATGTTCTGTGTTTGTTCTTGATGAAGTTCATGTCAGAAACGCTGATTCACAGAGATAGGCTGAACCAAACAGGCTGGTAACCTTCATAGCTGCTGTGCATACACCACAGCACCATCAATTTTACTTGGCTTTCAACACCAGCGGGATCTAGTTTTAAATTGTATGTTGTATTTTTAAGCTGTATGTCTTAATTTTTTATTATGTGGTGTTTTAATGTACAGCACTTTTATCAGCTGTGTTTGTATTAAAGTGCTTTGTAAATAAAGTTGGTTTGGTTTGATTCCACTTAACGTACTGGGCTAAGTGGAATCAATTTATAATGTAGCTGTCGCATTCAGTCTTCAGTTGTTTCAGTGGCTACCTGTATTAGTTGTTTGCAAGTTTTCCTGCCGGTGTTGCCCGTACTGGACTGTGTTTGAGCTTCTCTTATTAAATTATAATAAACATCATCATCATTATCATCACCTGGGTCTCAGTATTCATCCTCACCACCAACAAAAACAAATCATGACAGTTTAAGTTTTGGGAGAATGTATGTGCATCTGAACAGCTTGATTGATACTTTATCTTGTCATTTGTCTTGACATTAGCTGCATTGTGTTTACAGCAGCGCTCCCTGCTGCAGCCCACAACATCTCATGCAGATTAGCCAATGTAGAGATAAGATACAGCTGTTTGATTAACCTAGGAGTGAAGTGAAGTCAAGTTATAATCTAATCTTTAGAGGATCACCACAGTCGATCATAGAAAATCTGGTGCAAATTGGATGAAGCTTGGTTGATTTAGAGATGATCGTAGACATGGCTAGCATTGCTATTTGCTAATAAGGAACGTCCACATGCTTCAGCTAGCAGTCAACATACACAGAGTTCATCATCATGTCATTTTATATCAATTTGCACAGCACTGAAACCGTTTGAGTGAGAGTAAAAGAAAGACTTCCTGCAGACAAAAACAGGTGACTTCCTGTTGGAAGGGGGCATGGCTAAGGTGATGTCATCATATGACCTTGTGAATGTGATCAAGGCTGGCCAATAATGAGACATGGAAAGTCTGATGAAGTTGTCACTTTTCCTGTAGAAGTTATTGCATTTTAGTATTTCATGGCACAAAGCCAAAGTTTGACACTTAGCCACGCCCACATGCTTTGATGTACGAGAATTTTTTTGATAACTTTTCATCTTCAATGTCTTAAGTGTGTGCTGAGCGAGTTTGAAGTCTGTATTTCAAAAGCTTTAGGAGGAGTTCGATCAGATGCGACGTCTATAAAAACAGGAAATGGCGGCTTTGATCCAAAATGGCCGACTTCCTGTTGGGTTTGGACGATGGCTCCAAGAGACTTTTTTGTACATCCTGACAAGATATACATGTGTATCAAGTTTCATAATTCTAGGTTAAAGCATGGCTTGGGGCTGATGATTTAAAATATTCTAGAGGGCGCTGTTGAGACATCAGGCCACGCCCACCAAATATTGCAATGGATTACTGTCCGGAGTTGGATCAGGATCCATCTCAGTGAGTTTGGTGCAACTGGACTCAAAATTGTGGAATACAGAGCCAAACGTACGGACAGGTATATTCGCCACGCCGCCACGCCCACCTGCTGCATCCAAACCAAACGGGGTTGGACACTCTGACACACCAACATGTCTTCTGTTTGTGGACACAGTTTCATTTTGATTATGTTAAAGAGGTCAGATAGGGACCGATCACAATAAAACATGACACTTCCTGTTCTAAGGGGCGTGGCTTAGGTAATCTCAAAATTTCACAACTGGGTGTCGTAGGTCATCCAATGGTGATCACACTCAGAAAGTTTGGTGGCTCTATGATTTTCTTTGTAGTAGATATATATGCTGATTATTTTATGGTGAGTCAGTGAGCTTTGACCCCTGGAATCACCCCTTCAGCATGCACGAAAACTCACCGTTTTGATAACTTATACTCGGCCATGCCTTATGACCCAACTGTTCAAGTTTGAACCCGTTCCATCAAAAGCCATAGGAGGAGTTCGATCAAATGCGACGTGTGTAAACGGCCAAAATCAGGTCAAAATCGGAACTTCAATCCAAAATGGCCGACTTCCTAGGATATTGCACTATGACATTAATTGTAAATTCTGAGTGTCTTGGGGAGCTCTACAACTGTAGCGAATTTCAAGTCTCTACGATAAAGTAAGTGAATAGGAAAGGGTCTTTTGAAAATTTCTAGGGGGCGCTGTTGAGCCATTTTTTATGCGATTTTTGCGTAGACCTTAAAATACGTAAATTTTTCACAGTCTCTATGGGCCCACCAATTTTGGTGAGTTTTTGAATATGTTAAAGCCCCAAAAAGGCAATTCATTTGAGGCGAGAAAAAAAAAAAATAAAAAAAAAAAAAATAAACATTTGAAAAACAATAGGCCTTCGCAGCGCTTAGCTGCTCGGGCCTAATAATAATTTACAGCACAATTACAATAGGCCTTCGCAGCGCTTAGCTGCTCGGCCTAATTAAAGCTCCGCGGAGCATCGAGCGGCCTCGCAGCCAAGCGCCGCTCGGCCTATAGCCACCGCGTGTGCCCAGCACCGCCTTCCCCAGCCACCGCCGATGCTCTGACGGAACAGCCGAACCCGCCCTCCTTGAATTTACTCAGTGTGTCATGTTTGGCTTTGCTCACAGACAATGCACAAAAATCTGTTGCTGATTGGCTGCAGCGAGTAAATCAGGGGTCACCAACCTTTTGAAACCGAGAGCTACTTCATGGGTACCGAGTCTATAAAGGCTACCAGTTTGACACGCTCTTCTGAAATAACAAATTACTCAGTTTGCCTTATACATTATCAGTAATGATTAATGATACTGATCTATGAGAATACTCATCCATGAGAAGGCACTGTTCACGTTAATGATTCCTCACAACAATTAGCAACAAAAACAAGGTGGGAAATAGATATCAATATTCAGCACTTTATCTCTTTTAATCTCAGTAATTGTGTGATTCTTTTTGCAGCAACATTTCGGCCTCAGGATTTTTGAAAAAAAAGTATTGTTTTAAGTTTTAAATATTTTGTTACAACACTGACATGTTTAACAATAAGAAATTAATAATGGGCAAGCTCAGGATTGGATAAATTAATTATTACATGTGGGGTTTTTCACCATTGTTCTGAATGTGTTCCACCCTGTTATGAACATTTAGATATGGACCACAAATAGTTAAACATTTAAATTTTGAAAATAATGACATTTCTTACATAGAGTTTTTCCCTTTACTATATAATATCTTTTATTCTTGAAATTCTAACACATCATGACGTTACGAATCATTTATGACTATTGTAAAGAAAATCTGTTCTTTTACTCATTATTACTGACTGCATTGAAAATATTGGTAATTTTAAAACTTATACCAATATTTGCATTTATTGGTCTTCAACTCCCAACATGGCTCAGAAAAATCCACAGTACTTAATGTTTCTGTAACAATATTTAATAAAAACTTTTGTGGAATGGAACATAACATGGTGTATTCTCCAATAACAGGGTGGAAAATCAAAGTCTTTGATTCTAAAATCTGATGATTTTCATTATTAGTTGCAGGATTTGCTCTTTGAAGTCAAAGTATATGTAGAGATTTTTTCCTGGCTCTATTTGGCAAGAACATGTGATATCCCTGTAGTGGATTTTTCCATGACAGGTACTCATTGTTCCCCTCACAAGAGTCAATGGGGTAACTAGTTAAATGAAAACAGACAAATGGCAAAGTCATCTGATAATACCTCAGACTACTCTGCAACTCTATTCCATCATCTCAAATTTTTTTAATTGACAAAGTTATTTCTTTTCACCCTAATTTCTACCTTATTTGGTTCAAGAACATACCAGGGTGGAACATAAGAGGGTGGAACTTTTCTAACTAATTTACCTGTAGTTCTTTATGTGGTCAACATTTAGCTAGCTAACATTCAACCGAATAACAAACATTTAGTGACTAAATCTAACATTATATTTTTTAAATTCTACTGAATAACCATTTTTCACAATCTTTCCTAACAGGGTGGAACATAACAGGGTGGAAAATAACATGGTGGAACTTTTCTAACTAATCTACCTGTTTCTCTTTGTGTGGTCAACATTTAGCTAGCTAACATTCAACCGAATAACAAACTTTTAGTGACTAAATCTAACATTATGTTTTTTAATTTCTACTGATTAAACATTTTCACAATCTTTCCTATCAGGGTGGATCATAACAGAGTGGAACATAACACTCTGGTATGTTCCAAACAGGAATTCTAGTTATAGGTAGATGTCTAAATAATCTACCTGTAACTCTTTATGTGGTCAACATTTAGCTAGCTAAACTTCAACAAAATAACAAACCTTTAATGACTAATTATAATATTAGGTTTTTTTAATTCTACTGAATAAACATTTTTCACAATCTTTCCTAACAGGGTGGAACTTTAAGCTTTACATATACAGGTTTAACATTTAAAATAAGAAAATACAGAGATGGTGACAGTTGAAGCTTACTTTGTTTCCATGGTTGAATTCACATCAGAACCAATTGATGTCATTTACATTCAATGGTTTTTATGGAATTTTAGACTTTTGAAGGCAGAATTGAAACATCTAACGGTGGAAAGTTAGTACTGGCACATGTATAATATGAAGAAAATATCAAATGAGAAAATAGTTTCAGTAGTTTAAATTGCATATTAAAATAAGGTTAAGTCCAGTCAATCAACTTATTGAAGAAAAACAAATATAAAATATATTTTATAGTTTAAATGTCATGATTAAGTCTATTACGCTCACTGGGGACACATGAAATTGAACATATCCATCAACAAAAAGGTGTGTAAAGAACAAAATTATATTTAAAAGGCATTTGTTTATTTTAATAATGGTAAACATCTAAATCCATCCATCCATCCATTTTCCTGCACCCTTTCCCTTAGTGTGGTCGGGAGGGTTGCTGGTGCACATCTCCAGCTAGCGTGCAAACATCTAAATGTATAATTAAATACTTTGTTGTACAAATTTGGCACATTTACAAAAAATAATTGTAAGCAAACATGGGGACATGGAATGTTGCCTCAAAAAAGAATCAACTTACATATTGTTAAATCTTATCAATTTTGAACTCATGACCAAATCTGCTGCATTTTTAAGAAAATTGTAACTCTTGCATGTCATGAACACACTTTAAATTGAACACAATTCCTCAATATTTTAATTCAACTTTGCCATGACACTGCCATGTTGCCACTGACATCTGGTATTGGTTTTCTTATTAGTGAGAAGACTGGCATTGCATGCAGTTCACCAGTACTCCATAATGTGGTGTGTAACTTGAAACTTCAACTGTGAGTGCATCTTTCAGATGTGCATCAGTGAGGCATGTTCTGTGTTTGTTCTTGATGAAGTTCATGTCAGAAAACCTGATTCACAGAGATAGGTTGAACCAAACAGGCTGGTAACCTTCATAGCTGCTGTGCTACACCACGCACCATCATTTTACTTTCAAACCAGCGGGATCTAGTTTAAATTGTATGTTTTAATTTTTTTATTGTTGTGTTTTAATGTACAGCACTTTGTATCAGCTGTGGTTGTTTTAAAGTGCTTTGTAAAAAAGTTGGTTTGGTTTGATTCCACTTAACCTACAGGGCTAAGTGGAATCAAGTTATAATGTAGCTTCACATTCAGTCTTCAGTTGTTTCAGTGGCTACCTGTATTAGCTGTGTGCAAGATTTCCTGCCGGTGTTGCCCGTAATGCACTGTGTTTGAGCTTCTCTTTATTAAATTATAATAAACATCATCATCATTCATCATCTGGGTCTCAGTGTTCATCCTCACCACCAACAACCACAAATCATGGCAGTTTAAGTTTTGGGAGAATGTTTGTGCATCTGAACAGCTTTATTGATACTTTATCTTTTCACTTGTGTTGACATTAGCTACATTATGTTTACAGCAGTGCTCCCTGCTGCAGCCTGCAACATCTCATGCAGATTGGCCAATGTATAGATAAGATACAGCTGTTTGATTAACCTAGGGAGTGAAGTGAAGTCAAGTTATAATCCAATCTATAGAGGATCACCACAGTCGATCATAGAAAATCTGGTGCAAATTGGATGAAGCCTGGTTGATTTAGAGATGATTGTAGACATGGCAAGCATTGCTATTTGCTAATAAGGCATGCCACATGCTTCAGCTAGCAGTAACATACACAGAGTTCATCATCATGTCATTTTATATTAATTTGCACAGCATTGAACCCATTTGAGTCGGAGTAAAAGCAACACTTCCGGCAGACAAAAACAGGTGACTTCCTGTTGGAGGGGGCGTGGCTAAGGTGATGTCATCATATGACCTTGTGAATGTGATCAAGGCTGGCCAATAATGAGAAATGGAAAGTCTGATGAAGTTGTCCTTTTCTTGTGAAGTTATTGCATTTTAGTATTTCATGGCACAAAGCCAAAGTTTGACACTTAGCCACGCCCACATGCTTTGATGTACGAGAATTCTTTTGATAACTTTTCACCTTCAATGTCTTAAGTGTGTGCTGAGCGAGTTTGAAGTCTGTATCTCAAAAGCTGTAGGAGGAGTTCGATCAGATGCGACGTCTATGAAAAACCGGAAATGGCGGCTTTGATCCAAAATGGCCGACTTCCTGTTGGGTTTGGACCATGGCTCCAAGAGACTTTTTGTACATCCTGACAAGATACACATGTGTACCAAGTTACATAATTCTAGGTTAAAGCATGGCTTGGGGCTGATGATTTAAACTCTTCTAGGGGGCGCTGTTGAGACATTAGGCCACGCCCACCAAATATTGCACTGGACTACTGTCCGGAGTTGGATAGGATCGATCTCAGTGAGTTTGGTGCAGCTGGACTCACAATTGTGAATTAACAGCCAAACGTATGGACACGGCGTTACAGGTAATTGCCACGCCGCCACGCCACCTGCTGCATCCAAAACAAACAGCGTTGGAAACCATAACACACCAACATGTCTTCTGTTTGTGGACACAGTTTCATGTTGATTAGGTTAAAGAGGTCAGATAGGGACCGATCACAATAAAACATGACACTTCCTGTTCTAAGGGGGCGTGGCTTATGTGATCTCAAAATTTCACAATGGGTCTTGTAGGGCATCCAAAGGTGATCACACACAGAAAGGTTGGTGGCTCTGTGAGTTTCTTTGTAGGAGATATAACTGTTATTATTTTATGGTGAGTCAGTGAACTTTGACCCTAGTATCACCCTTCAGCATGCACGAAACTCACCGTTTGATAACTTTTAATCGGGCATGCCTTCTGAACAACTGACCAAGTTTCAAGCCGATCCATCAAAGCCCTAGGAGGAGTTGATCAAATGCGAAGGCTATAAACGCCAAAATGGGGTGAAATTTGCAAATTCAATCCAAAATGGCCGACTTCCTGTTTGACATACACTATAGAACAATTATAAATTCTGAGTGTCTTGGGGAGTTCTACAAGTGTACCGAATTTCAAGTCTCTACAATAAAGTAACTGAATAGGAAAGGGTCTTTTGAAATTTTCTAGGGGGCGCTGTTGAGCCATTTTTTTGCTATTTTGCAGAGACCTTAAAATACGTAAATTTTCACAGTCTCTATGGCCCACCAATTTTGGTGAGTTTTTGAATACGTTAAAGCCCCCAAAAAGGCAATTCATTTGAGGCGAGAAAAAAAAAATAAATAAAAATAAAATAAATAATAATAAACATTTGAAAAACAATAGGCCTTCGCAGCGCTTAGCTGCTGATTTCAAGCCACACTTGAAATCAGCAGTTGGAAACGGGGGTGACATCACCATTAGAGATGGGGTTTTTTTTTACTGAGTAAAAAACTCAGTAAAAAACTGAGTTTTTTACTCAGTTTGTATTACTCTGTATTACTCAGTAAAATAAGACATACAGTAGAACAAACAGCTGAATTCCAGTTAAAAGTGGGCGGAGCTAAGGTTACGTCATCATCTGACCATGAGGGTTGGTCAGTAGTGAGACATAGGAAGTCTGAAGCAGCTGTGACCTTGTATGTGGAAGTTATGTGACTTTGATGTTTTATGGGAATAGTCAAAGTTTGGCACTTAGCCACGCCCACATGCTTTTACATACAAAAATTCCTTATAACTTTAGACGTTGAATCTCTGAACTCTGCTCACTGAGTTTGAAGTCTGTAAGTCAAACGCTGTAGGAGGAGATTGATGAAATACGACGTCTGTCAAAAACAGCAAATGGCGAATTTAATCCAAAATGGCGGACTTTCTGTTGGGTTTGGACCATGGCTCCAAGAGGCTTTTTTGTAGGTGCTGACATGATACACAAGTGTACCAAGTTTCATAATTCTAGGTTAAAGAATGGCTTGGGGCTGATTATTTAAAATCTTCAAGGGGGCGCTGTTGAGACATTAGGCCACGCCCACAAAAAATCACACTGGATTCCTGTCGAGGGGCCCACAAGGATCAAACCTAGTGAGTTTGGTGCAGCTGGGCTTTAAACTGTGGAATTCAAGGCCAAACGTAAGGAGACGGCGTTAAAGGTCACTTCGCCATGCCGCCACGCCAACCTGCTGCATCCAAACCAAACGGGGTTGGACACCCTCACACACCAACATGTCTTCTGTCTGTGGACACAGTTTCATGTTGATTAGGTGAAAGGGGTCAGATAGTGAACGTTCGCAGTAAAACATGACACTTCCTGTTCTAAGGGGGCGTGGCTTAGGTAATCTCAAAATTTCACAACTGGGTGTCGTAGGTCATCCAAAGGTGATCACACACAGAAAGTTTGGTGGCTCTGTGAGTTTATTTGTAAGAGATATAACAGTTTATTACATTCTGGTGAGTCGGTGAACTTTGACCCCAGGAACGACCCCTTCAACATGCTCGAAAACTCACGAATTTGATAACTTTGAATCGGCCATGCCTTATGAACAATCTGACCAAGTTTGAAGCCGATCGATGGAAATCCCTAGGAGGAGTTCGATCAAATGCGACGTCTTTAACGGCCAAAATGGGCACAAAATCGGAACTTCAATCCAAAATGGCCGACTTCCTAGGATAGTTGCACTATGACATTAATTGTAAATTCTCAGTGTCTTGGGGAGCTCTACAACAAATTTCAAGTCTCTACGATAAAGTAAGTGAATAGAAAAGGGTCTTTTGAATGTTGCTAGGGGGCGCCCTTGAGCCGTTTCTTGTGCGATTTTGCGATGACCTTAAAATACGTAAATTTTAAACGGGTTCTATGCGCCCACCAAGTTTGGTGAGTTTTTGAATATGATAAAATCCCCAAAATGCCAATTCATTTGGCACAAGAATAATAATTAAAGCTCCGCGGAGCCTCAAGCGGCCCGAGCAGCCAAGCGCCGCTCCGGCCTGTAGCCACCGCGGGGGACCCAGCACCGCCGCCTGCCTTCCACCGCGTACCTTTCGCACAGTCGAGGCGCGCCTCGCCAGGCAGTTGCACCGTTCACTTCGGTATGGTTCCCTGAGGACACACCACAAATTTGGTGCAGATCGGTCGATGTAGAGAGGAGATATTGATTATGGGATAGTCTAGGGGGCGCTGTAGAGTAAAATCACAATTCAAACCGTTGGGCTCTTTAGTATTTAGCACAGATCAAACGTATCCAGTTTGGTGCCAATCGGAAGATGCGTGTGTGATTCAGAGACAGTTGTATGCATATGGCGAAGGACAGACAGTTGGCCACGACCCCATGAGTCAGAGTTCATCTTCACAGTTCATAATCAGCTCATATTATGTCATGTGGTAGAAGATTAATTCCATATGTATTACTCAGTAAAATAAGACATACAGTAGAAAAAACAGCTGAATTCCTTTAAAAGTGGGCGGAGCTAAGTTACGTCATCATCTGACCATGAGGGTTGGTCAGTAGTGAGACATAGGAAGTCTGAAGCGGCTGTGACCTTGTATGTGGAAGTTATGTCACTTTGATGTTTTATGGCGAATAGTCAAAGTTTGGCACTTAGCCACGCCCACATGCTTTTACATACAAAAATTCCTGTGATAACTTTAGACCTTTAATATCTGAACTCTCTGCTCACTGAGTTTGATGTCTGTATCTCAAACGCTGTAGGAGGAGTTCGATCAAATATGACGTCTATGAAAAACAGCAAATGGCGGCTTTGATCCAAAATGGCCGACTTCCTGTTGGGTTTGGACCATGGCTCCAAGAGACTTTTTTGTAGGTCTTCACAATATACACAAGTGTACCAAGTTTCATATTTCTAGGTTAAAGAATGGCTTGGGGCTGATTATTAAAATCTTCAAGGGGGCGCTGTTGAGACATTAGGCCACGCCCACAAAAAATAACACTGGATTCCTGTCGAGGGGCCCACAAGGATCAAACCTAGTGGGTTTGGTGCAGCTGGGCTTTAAACTGTGGAATTCAAGGCCAAACGTAAGGAGACGGCGTTAAAGGTCACTTCGCCACGCTGCCACGCCCACCTGCTGCATCCAAACCAAACGGGGTTGGACACCCTGACACACCAACATGTCTTCTGTCTGTCGACAGTGTTTCATGTTGATTAGGTGAAAGGGGTCAGATAGTGAACGTTCGCAGTAAAACATGACACTTCCTGTTCTAAGGGGGCGTGGCTTAGGTAATCTCAAAATTTCACAACTGGGTGTCGTAGGTCATCCAAAGGTGATCACACACAGAAAGTTTGGTGGCTCTGTGAGTTTATTTGTAAGAGATATAACAGTTTATTACATTCTGGTGAGTCGGTGAACTTTGACCCCTGGAACGACCCCTTCAACATGCTCGAAAACTCACGAATTTGATAACTTTGAATCGGCCATGCCTTATGAACAATCTGACCGAGTTTGAAGCCGATCGATCGAAATCCCTAGGAGGAGTTCGATCAAATGCGACGTCTGTAAACGGCCAAAATGGGCTCAAAATCGGAACTTCAATCCAAAATGGCCGACTTCCTAGGATAGTTGCACTATGACATTAATTGTAAATTCTGATAGTCTTGTGGAGCTCTACAACTGTACCAAATTTCAAGTCTCTACGATAAAGTAAGTGAATAGAAAAGGGTCTTTTGAATGTTGCTAGGGGCGCCCTTGAGCCGTTTCTTGTTCGATTTTTACGATGACCTTAAAATACGTAAATTTTAAACGGGTTCTATGCGCCCGCCAAGTTTGGTGAGTTTTTGAATATGATAAAGCCCCAAAAAGCCAATTCATTTGGCACAAGAATAATAATAAACAGCACGATTACAATAGGCCTTCGCAGCGCTTAGCTGCTCGGGCCTAATAATAAGAAACAGCACGATTACAATAGGCCTTCGCAGCGCTTAGCTGCTCGGCCTAATAACAGCACGATTCAATAGGCCTTCGCAGCGCTTAGCTGCTCGGGCCTAATTAAAGCTCCGCGGAGCCTCAAGCGGCCCGAGCAGCCAAGCGCCGCTCCGGCCTATAGCCACCGCGGGGGATCCAGCACCGCCGCCCGCCTTCCACCGCGTACCCTTTCGCACAGTTGAGGCACGCGTCCGCCAGGCAGTTTGCACCGTTGAGTTCGGCATGGTTCCCTGGCTACACATCACAAATTTCGTGCAGATCGGTCGATGTAGAGAGGAGATATTGATGATGGGATAATCTAGGGTGCGCTTTAGAGTAAAATCACAATTCAAACCCGTTGGGCTCTTTAGCATTGAGCACAGGTCAAACGTATCCAGTTTGGTTCCAATCGGAAGATGCTTGTTTGATTCAGAGACAATTTTATGCATATGGTGAAGGACAGCCAGTTGGCCATGCTCCCATGAGTCAGAGGTCTTCATCACAGTTCATCATCAGGTCATATAATTCAGGTGGTAGAAGATTAATTCCATATGTATTACTCTGTAAAAATAAGACATACAGTAGAAAAAACAGGTAACTTCCAGTCAAAAGTGGGCGGGCTAAGGTGACGTCATCATCTGACCATGAGAATGTAATGAGGGTCGGTCAGTAGTGAGACATAGGAAGTCTGAAGCAGCTGTGACCTTTATGTGGAAGTTATGTCACTTTGATGTTTTATGGCGAATAGTCAAAGTTTGGCACTTAGCCACGCCCACATGCTTTGACATACAAAAATTCCTGTGATAACTTTAGACCTTTAATATCTCAACTCTCTACTGACTGAGTTTGAAGTCTGTATCTGAAACGCTGTAGGAGGAGTTTGATCAAATATACGTCTCTGAAAAACAGCAAATGGAGGATTTAATCCAAAATGGCCGACTTTCTGTTGGGTTTGGATCATGGCTCCAAGAGGCTTTTTGTACGTCCTGAAACGATACATAAGTGTACCAAGTTTCATAATTCTAGGTTAAAGAATGGCTTGGGGCTGATTATTTAAAATCTTCAAGGGGGCGCTGTTGAGACATTAGGCCACGCCCACAAAAAATCACACTGGATTCCTGTCGAGGGGCCCACAAGGATCAAACCTAGTGAGTTTGGTGCAGCTGGGCTTTAAACTGTGGAATTCAAGGACAAACGTAAGGAGACGGCGTTAAAGGTCACTTCGCCACGCCACCACGCCCACCTGCTGCATCCAAACCAAACGGGGTTGGACACCCTAATACACCAACATGTCTTCTGTCTGTGGACACAGTTTCATGTTGATTAGGTGAAAGGGGTCAGATAGTGAACGTTCGCAGTAAAACATGACACTTCCTGTTCTAAGGGGGCGTGGCTTAGGTAATCTAAAAATTTCACAACTGGGTGTCGTAGGTCATCCAAAGGTGATCACACACAGAAAGTTTGGTGGCTCTGTGAGTTTATTTGTAAGAGATATAACAGTTTATTACATTCTGGTGAGTCGGTGAACTTTGACCCCTGGAACGACCCCTTCAACATGCTCGAAAACTCACAAATTTGATAACTTTGAATCGGTCACGCCTTATGAACAATCTGACCGAGTTTGAAGCCGATCGATCGAAATCCCTAGGAGGAGTTCGATCAAATACGACGTCTGTAAACGGCCAAAATGGGCTAAAAATGGGAACTTCAATCCAAAATGGCCGACTTCCCAGGATAGTTGCACTATGACATTAATTGTAAATTCTGAGTGTCTTGGGGAGCTCTACAACTGTACCAAATTTCAAGTCTCTACGATAAAGTAAGTGAATAGGAAAGGGTCTTTTGACAGTTGCTAGGGGGCGCCCTTGAGCCGTTTCTCATGCGATTTTTGCAAGGACCTTAAAATACATAAATTTCACAGGGCTCTATGCGCCCGCCAAGTTTGGTGAGTTTTTGAATATGATAAATACCCCAAAAAGCCAATTCATTTGGCGTTAGAAAAATAATAATAATAATTAAAGCTCCGCGGAGCCTCAAGCGGCCCGAGCAGCCAAGCGCCGCTCCGGCCTATAGCCACTGCGGGGGACCCAGCACCGCCGCCCGCCTGCCACCGCGTACCCTTTCGCACAGTTGAGGCACGCGTCCGCCAGGCAGTTTGCACCGTTGAGTTCGGCATGGTTCCCTGGCTACACATCACAAATTTCGTGTAGATCGGTCGATGTAGAGAGGAGATATTGATGATGGGATAATCTAGGGGGCGCTGTAGAGTAAAATCACAATTCAAACCCGTTGGGCTCTTTAGCATTGAGCACAGGTCAAACGTATCCGGTTTGGTTAGAATCGGAAGATGCTTGTTTGATTCAGAGACAATTTATGCATATGGTGAAGGACAGCCAGTTGGCCATGCTCCCATGAGTCAGAGGTCTTCATCACAGTTCATCATCAGGTCATATAATTCAGGTGGTAGAAGATTAATTCCATATGTATTACTCTGTAAAAATAAGACATACAGTAGAAAAAACAGGTAACTTCCAGTCAAAAGTGGGCGGGCTAAGGTGACGTCATCATCTGACCATGAGAATGTAATGAGGGTCGGTCAGTAGTGAGACATAGGAAGTCTGAAGCAGCTGTGACCTTTTATGTGGAAGTTATGTCACTTTGATGTTTTATGGCGAATAGTCAAAGTTTGGCACTTAGCCACGCCCACATGCTTTGACATACAAAAATTCCTGTGATAACTTTAGACCTTTAATATCTCAACTCTCTACTGACTGAGTTTGAAGTCTGTATCTGAAACGCTGTAGGAGGAGTTTGATCAAATATTACGTCTCTGAAAAACAGCAAATGGAGGATTTAATCCAAAATGGCCGACTTTCTGTTGGGTTTGGATCATGGCTCCAAGAGGCTTTTTGTAGGTCCTGACACGATACATAAGTGTACCAAGTTTCATAATTCTAGGTTAAAGAATGGCTTGGGGCTGATTATTTAAAATCTTCAAGGGGGCGCTGTTGAGACATTAGGCCACGCCCACAAAAAATCACACTGGATTCCTGTCGAGGGGCCCACAAGGATCAAACCTAGTGAGTTTGGTGCAGCTGGGCTTTAAACTGTGGAATTAGAGGACAAACGTAAGGAGACGGCGTTAAAGGTCACTTCGCCACGCCACCACGCCCACCTGCTGCATCCAAACCAAACGGGGTTGGACACCGTAATACACCAACATGTCTTCTGTCTGTGGACACAGTTTCATGTTGATTAGGTGAAAGGGGTCAGATAGTGAACGTTCGCAGTAAAACATGACACTTCCTGTTCTAAGGGGCGTGGCTTAGGTAATCTAAAAATTTCACAACTGGGTGTCGTAGGTCATCCAAAGGTGATCACACACAGAAAGTTGGTGGCTCTGTGAGTTTATTTGTAAGAGATATAACAGTTTATTACATTCTGGTGAGTCGGTGAACTTGACCCCTGGAACGACCCCTTCAACATGCTCGAAAACTCACAAATTTGATAACTTTGAATCGGTGACGCCTTATGAACAATCTGACCGAGTTTGAAGCCGATCGATCGAAATCCCTAGGAGGAGTTCGATCAAATGCGACTTCTGTAAACGGCCAAAATGGGCTCAAAATCGGAACTTCAATCCAAAATGGCCGACTTCCTGGGATACTTGCACTATGACATTAATTGTAAATTCAGAGTGTCTTGGGGAGCTCTACAACTGTACCAAATTTCAAGTAAGTGAATAGGAAAGGGTCTTTTGAAAGTTGCTAGGGGGCGCCCTTGAGCCGTTTCTCATGCGATTTTTGCGAGGACCTTAAAATACATAAATTTCACACGGGCTCTATGCGCCCGCCAAGTTTGGTGAGTTTTTGAATATGATAAAGCCCCCAAAAAGCCAATTCATTTGGCACAAGAATAATAATAAACAGCACGATTACAATAGGCCTTCGCAGCGCTTAGCTGCTCGGGCCTAATAAACAGCACGATTACAATAGGCCTTCGCAGCGCTTAGCTGCTCGGGCCTAATTAAAGCTCCGCGGAGCCTCAAGCGGCCCGAGCAGCCAAGCGCCGCTCCGGCCTATAGCCACCGCAGGGGACCCAGCACCGCCGCCCGCCTGCCACCGCGTACCCTTTCGCACAGTTGAGGCACGCGTCCGCCAGGCAGTTTGCACCGTTGAGTTCGGCATGGTTCCCTGGCTACACATCACAAATTTCGTGCAGATCGGTCGATGTAGAGAGGAGATTTTGATGATGGGATAATCTAGGGGGCGCTGTAGAGTAAAATCACAATTCAAACCCGTTGGGCTCTTTAGCATTGAGCACAGGTCAAACGTATCCAGTTTGGTTAGAATCGGAAGATGCTTGTTTGATTCAGAGACAATTTTATGCATATGGTGAAGGACAGCCAGTTGGCCATGCTCCCATGAGTCAGAGGTCTTCATCACAGTTCATCATCAGGTCATATAATTTCAGGTGGTAGAAGATTAATTCCATATGTATTACTCTGTAAAAATAAGACATACAGTAGAAAAAACAGGTAACTTCCAGTCAAAAGTGGGCGGGGCTAAGGTGACGTCATCATCTGACCATGAGAATGTAATGAGGGTCGGTCAGTAGTGAGACATAGGAAGTCTGAAGCAACTGTGACCTTTTATGTGGAAGTTATGTCACTTTGATGTTTTATGGCGAATAGTCAAAGTTTGGCACTTAGCCACGCCCACATGCTTTGACATACAAAAATTCCTGTGATAACTTTAGACCTTTAATATCTCAACTCTCTACTGACTGAGTTTGAAGTCTGTATCTGAAACGCTGTAGGAGGAGTTTGATCAAATATTACGTCTCTGAAAAACAGCAAATGGAGGATTTAATCCAAAATGGCCGACTTTCTGTTGGGTTTGGATCATGGCTCCAAGAGGCTTTTTTGTAGGTCCTGACACGATACATAAGTGTACCAAGTTTCATAATTCTAGGTTAAAGAATGGCTTGGGGCTGATTATTTAAAATCTTCAAGGGGGCGCTGTTGAGACATTAGGCCACGCCCACAAAAATCACACTGGATTCCTGTCGAGGGGCCCACAAGGATCAAACCTAGTGAGTTTGGTGCAGCTGGGCTTTAAACTGTGGAATTAGAGGACAAACGTAAGGAGACGGCGTTAAAGGTCACTTCGCCACGCCACCACGCCCACCTGCTGCATCCAAACCAAACGGGGTTGGACACCGTAATACACCAACATGTCTTCTGTCTGTGGACACAGTTCATGTTGATTAGGTGAAAGGGTCAGATAGTGAACGTTCGCAGTAAAACATGACACTTCCTGTTCTAAGGGGCGTGGCTTAGGTAATCTAAAAATTTCACAACTGGGTGTCGTAGGTCATCCAAAGGTGATCACACACAGAAAGTTTGGTGGCTCTGTGAGTTTATTTGTAAGAGATATAACAGTTTATTACATTCTGGTGAGTCGGTGAACTTTGACCCCTGGAACGACCCTTCAACATGCTCGAAAACTCACAAATTTGATAACTTTGAATCGGTGACGCCTTATGAACAATCTGACCGAGTTTGAAGCCGATCGATCGAAATCCCTAGGAGGAGTTCGATCAAATGCGACTTCTGTAAACGGCCAAAATGGGCTCAAAATCGGAACTTCAATCCAAAATGGCCGACTTCCTGGGATACTTGCACTATGACATTAATTGTAAATTCTGAGTGTCTGGGGAGCTCTACAACTGTACCAAATTTCAAGTCTCTACGATAAAGTAAGTGAATAGGAAAGGGTCTTTGACAGTTGCTAGGGGGCGCCCTTGAGCCGTTTCTCATGCGATTTTTGCGAGGACCTTAAAATACGTAAATTTCACATGGGCTCTATGCGCCCGCCAAGTTTGGTGAGTTTTTGAATATGATAAAGCCCCCAAAAAGCCAATTCATTTGGCACAAGAATAATAATAATTAAAGCTCCGCGGAGCATCGAGCGGCCCTCGCAGCCAAGCGCCGCTCGGCCTATAGCCACCGCGTGTGCCCAGCACCGCCTTCCCCCAGCCACCACCGGTGCTCTGACGGAACAGCCGAACCCGCCCTCCTTGAATTTACTCAGTGTGTCATGTTTGGCTTTGCTCACAGACAATGCACAAAAATCTGTTGCTGATTGGCTGCAGCGAGTAAATCAGGGGTCACCAACCTTTTTGAAACTGAGAGCTACTTCATGGGTACCGAGTCATATAAAGGCTACAAGTTTCACACGCTCTTCTGAAATAACAAATTTACTCAGTTTGCCTTATACATTATCAGTAATGATTAATGATACTGATCCATGAGAATACTCATCCATGAGAAGGCACTGTTCACGGTAATGATTCTCACAACAATTAGCAACAAAAACAAGGTGGGAAACAGATATCAATATTCAGCACTTTATCTCTTTTAATCTCAGTAATTGTGTGATTCTTTTTGCAGCAACATTTCGGCCTCAGGATTTTGAAAAAAAAGTATTGTTTTAAGTTTAAATATTTTGTTACAACACTGACATGTTTAACAATAAGAAATTAATAATGGGCAAGCTCAGGATTGAATAAATTAATTATTACATGTGGGGTTTTTCACCATTGTCTCTGAATGTGTTCCACCCTGTTATGAACATTTAGATATGGACCACAAATAGTTAAACATTTAAATTTTGAAAAATAATTACATTTCTTACATAGAGTTTTTCCCTTTTACTATATAATATGTTTTATTCTTGAAATTGTAACACATCATGACGTTACGAATCATTTATGACTCTTGTAAAGAAAAATCATGATTAAGTCTATTACGCTGCACTGGGGACACATGAAATTGAACATATCCATCAACAAAAAGGTGTGTACAGAACAAAATTATATTTAAAAGGCATTTGTTTATATTTGAATAATGGTAAACATCTAAAACCATCCATCCATTTTCCTGCACCCTTGTCCCTTAGTGTGGTCGGGAGGGTTGCTGGTGCACATCTCCAGCTAGCGTGCAAACATCTAAATGTATAATTAAATACTTTGTTGTACAAATTTGGCACATTTTACAAAAAATAATTGTAAGCAAAACATGGGACATGGAATGTTCCCTCAAAAAGAATCAACTTACATATTTTAAATACATCTTATCACATTTTGAACTCATGACCAAATCTGCTGCATTTTTAAGAAAATTGTAACTCTTGCATGTCATGAACACACTTTTAAATTGAACACAATTCCTCAATATTTAATTCAACTTTGCCATGACACTGCCATGTTGCCACTGACATCTGGTATTGGTTTCTTATTAGTGAGAAGACATTGCATGCAGTTCACCAGTACTCCATAATGTGGTGTGTAACTTGAAACTTCAACTGTGAGTGCATCTTTCAGATGTGCATCAGTGAGACATGTTCTGTGTTTGTTCTTGATGAAGTTCATGTCAGAAAATGCTGATTCACAGAGATAGGCTGAACCAAACAGGCTGGTAACCTTCATAGCTGCTGTGCATACACCACAGCACCATCAATTTTACTTGGCTTTCAACACCAGCGGGATCTAGTTTTAAATTGTATGTTGTATTTTTAAGCTGTATGTCTTAATTTTTTTATTATGTGGTGTTTAATGTACAGCACTTTTTATCAGCTGTGTTTGTTTTAAAGTGCTTTGTAAATAAAGTTGGTTTGGTTTGATTCCACTTAACGTACTGGGCTAAGTGGAATCAAGTTATAATGTAGCTGTCGCATTCAGTCTTCAGTTTTTTCAGTGGCTACCTGTATTAGATGTGTGCAAGATTTCCTGCTGTGTTGCCCGTACTGGACTGTGTTTGAGCTTCTCTTTATTAAATTATAATAAACATCATCATCATCACCTGGGTCTCAGTGTTCATCCTCACCACCAACAACCACAAATCATGACAGTTTAAGTTTTGGGAGAATGTTTGTGCATCTGAACAGCTTGATTGATACTTTATCTTGTCACTTGTGTTGACATTAGCTACATTGTGTTTACAGCAGCGCTCCCTGCTGCAGCCTGCAACATCTCATGCAGATTGGCCAATGTATAGAGGAGATACAGCTATTTCATTAACCAAAAGGGTGCAGTGGAGTCAAGTTATAATCTAATCTTTAGAGGATCACCACAGTCGATCATAGAAAATCTGGTGCAAATTGGATGAAGCCTGGTTGATTTAGAGACGATTGTAGACATGGCTGGCATTGCTATTTGCTAATAAGGCGCGCCCACATGCTTCAGCTAGCAGCCAACATACTCAGAGTTCATCATCATCATGTCATTTTATATTAATTTGCACAGCATTGAACCCATTTGAGTCAGAGTAAAAGACTTCCGGCAGACAAAAACAGGTGACTTCCTGTTGAAGGGGGGCGTGGCTAAGGTGATGTCATCATATGACCTTGTGAATGTGATCAAGGCTGGCCAATAATGAGAAATGGAAAGTCTGATGAAGTTGTCACTTTCCTGTAGAAGTTATTAGGCCCGAGCAGCTAAGCGCTGCGAAGGCCTATTGTTTTTCAAATGTTTATTATTTTTTATTTTTTTTTTTTTATTTTTCTCGCCTCAAATAAATTACCTTTTTGGGGGCTTTAACATATTCAAAAAGTCACCAAAATTGGTAGGCCCATAGAGACTGTGAAAAATTTACGTATTTAAGGTCCGCGCAAAAATCCCCCAAAAATTGGCTCAACGGCGCCCCCTAGAAAATTTCAAAAGACCCTTTCCTATTCACTTATTTTATTGTAGAGACTTGAAATTTGGTACACTTGTAGAACTCCCCAAGGCACTCAGAATTTATAATTGTTCTCATAGTGCATGTCAAACAGGAAGTCGGCCATTTTGGATTGAATTTGCAAATTTCACCCCATTTGGCCGTTTATAGCCTCGCATTTGATCGAACTCCTCCTAGGGCTTTTGATGGATCGGCTTGAAACTTGGTCAGTTGGTTCAGAAGGCATGCCCGATTAAAAGTTATCAAAACGGTGAGTTTTCGTGCATGCTGAAGGGGTGATACTAGGGGTCAAAGTTCACTGACTCACCATAAAATAATAAACAGTTATATCTCCTACAAAGAAAATCACAGAGCCACCAACCTTTCTGTGTGTGATCACCTTTGGATGCCATACAAGACCCAATGTGAAATTTTGAGATCACATAAGCCACGCCCCCTTAGAACAGGAAGTGTCATGTTTTATTGTGATCGGTCCCTATCTGACCTCTTTAACCTAATCAACATGAAACTGTGTCCACAAACAGAAGACATGTTGGTGTGTTATGGTTTCCAACGCTGTTTGTTTTGGAGGAAGCAAGTGGGCGTGGCAGCGTGGCAAGTTTACCTGTAACGCCGTGTCCATACGTTTGGCTGTTAATTCCACAATTGTGAGTCCAGCTGCACCAAACTCACTGAGATCGATCCCTATCCAACTACGGACAGTAATCCAGTGCAATATTTGGTGGGCGTGGCCTAATGTCTCAACAGCGCCCCCTAGAAGAGTTTAAATCATCAGCCCCAAGCCATGCTTTAACCTAGAATTATGAAACTTGGTACACATGTGTATCTTGTCAGGATGTACAAAAAAGTCTCTTGGAGCTATGGTCCAAACCCAACAGGAAGTCGGCCATTTTGGATCAAAGCCGCCATTCCGGTTTTTCATAGACGTCGCATCTGATCGAACTCCTCCTACAGCTTTTGAGATACAGACTTCAAACTTGCTCAGCTCACACTTAAGACATTGAAAGTGAAAAGTTATCAAAAGAATTCTCGTACATCAAAGCATGTGGGCGTGGCTAAGTGTCAAACTTTGGCTTTGTGCCATGAAATACTAAAATGCAATAACTTCTACAGGAAAAGTGACAACTTCATCAGACTTTCCATGTTTCATTATTGGCCAGCCTTGATCACATTCACAAGGTCATATGATGACATCACCTTAGCCACGCCCCCCCTCCGACAGGAAGTCACCTGTTTTTGTCTGCCGGAAGTCTTGCTTTTACTCTGACTCAAATGGGTTCAGTGCTGTGCAAATTGATATAAAATGACATGATGATGAACTCTGTGAATATTGGCTGCTAGCTGAAGCATGTGGGCATGCCTTATTAGCAAATAGCAATGCCAGCCATGTCTACAATCGTCTCTAAATCAACCAGGCTTCATGTGATTTCCACCAGATATTTATGGCTGATTTCAGTGATTCTCTAAAGGATCCAATAGCATTAGATTATAACTTGACTCCACTGCACTCCCTAGGTTAATCAAACAGCTGTATCTCCTCTCTACATTGGCCAAACTGCATGAGATGTTGTGGGCTGCACCAGAGAGCGCTGCTGTAAACACAATGTAGCTAATGTCAACACAAGTGACAAGATAAAAGTATCAATGAAGCTGTTCAGATGCACATACATTCTCCCAAAACTTAAACTGTCATGATTTGTGGTTGTTGGTGGTGAGGATGAACACTGAGACCCAGGTGATGATGATGATGTTTATTATAAATTAATAAAGAGAAGCTCAAACACAGTCCAGTACGGGCAACACCGGCAGGAAAACTTGCAAACAGCTAATACAGGTAGCCACTGAAACAACTGAACAACAAAGTATTTTAATTACACATTTAGATGTTTGCACGCCAGCTGGAGATGGGCACCAGCAGCCCTCCCAACCCCACTAAGGGACAAGGGTGCAGGAAAATGGATGGAATTAGATGTTTACCATTATTCAAATATAAACACAATGCCTTTTAAATATTATTTTGTTCTTTACACATCTTTTTGTTGACTGACATGTTCATTTTCATGTGTCCCCAGTGCAGTGTAATAGACTTTTTAATCACTTTTAAACTATATATATATATATATATATATATATATATATATATATATATATATATATATATGTTTTTCTTCAATAAGTTGATTGACTGGACTACACCTTATTTTAATATGTAATTTAATCTACTGAAACTATTTTCACATTTGATATTTTCTTCATATTATACATGTCCCAGTACTAACTTTAAACCCTGTTATGATGTTTCATTTCTGCCTTCAAAAAGTCTAAAATTCCACAAAAACCATTTAATGTAAGTGACATCAATTGGTTTTGATGTGAATTCAACCATGGAAAACAAAGTGAGCTTCAACTGTCACCATCTCTGTAGTCTTACATTTACTCTGACTCAAATGGGTTCAATGCTGTGCTAATTGATATAAAATGACATGATGATCAACTCTGTGTATAACTGAGTTTTACACAGACTCAGTTTTGAGTCTGTGTTTTACACAGACTCATTTTGTGTAAAACACAGAGTCTGTGTAAAAGACTCAGTTTTTTATTGAGTAAAAAACTGAGTAAAAAACTCAGTTTTTTACCCATTTGAGTAAAAAACTCAGTTTTTTACTGACTTTTTTACTCAGTAAAAAAAAAACCCATCTCTAATGGTGATGTCACCCCCCCCCCCCACCCCCCCCCCCGTTTCCAACTGCTGATTTCAAGTGTGCTTCAACTGAAGCATGTGGCTTCAGCTAGCAGCCGAAGCCACATGCTTCAGCTGCGGCTTCGGCTGCTAGCTGAAGCATGTGGGCGTGCCTTATTAGCAAATAGCAATACCAGCCATGTCAACGATCGTCTCTAAATCAACCAGACTTCATGTGATTTCCACCAGATATTTATGGCTGACTTCAGTGAACCTCTAAAGACCCCAATAGCATTAGATTATAACTTGACTCCACTTCCCCCCTTCGGTTAATCAAATAGCTATATCTCCTCTCTACATTGGCTAATCTGCATGAGATGTTGCGGGCTGCAGCAGGGAGCGCTGCTGTAAACAGTGGTGGGAAGTACTGTACTTAAGTAGAGTTTTCGTGTTTCTGTACTTAAGCAGATTTAATAATGGGTTCTTTCTACTTTTACTCCACTACATTTTACAGTAAGTATCTGTACTTTCTACTTCACTACATTTCTACAAAACTGCAGCGTTACTGTTACATCCAAGTCGCGTTGCTCTTCCGTTAAAATGTGAAGTTCAGGGATTTAAGGTGGCGCCGTAAAATCCCAGCAATAACGTGACGTAGTGTCTGTTGTTACCCATCGGCTCCACCTTTACTCGCACGCGGAGCTCCAAGACATGCGCAGTGGTTTCCTCTGAGCGGGTGAAGCTGCCTAATCATCAGTAATATAAAAGCGCTGCATAAATCAAAATATATGGCGACATGTAAAATCAGCAGCGCTTCGCTTTCACAGACGGCGGGGACTTCGTCCAACTTTTAGCGTCACTTGGAAGGAAAGCTTAAATAAAGGTAATATCTGTGGACGTGATGCTAGCTAAGCTAGCTGTACAGACACACATGTTGCATCTGATTAAAAAAGTTGTCACTATGCGCTGTTGACTGAGGTGTCGCATATATGGGACAACGCTGTGACCAAAGTCTGCAATATAGTGATATAACATTCAGGAACGATCTGATTCTTCTGGACGGATCTTTACTAATTCCTAAGGACTGAAGCCTCACTTAGAGCCCTTATTTGTTTATATATATATATATATATATATATATATATATATATATATATATATATATATATATATATACACACACACACATTTATTTAATCGCTGAATAAGTAAAAGTTGAACGTATGAACACATAGCATGCTCATTGCTAATTGATTTCGTCTCCTATATAATGGCAAACATTGCAGTGGGAGGGAGGATAAAAACAGTCACGATGCTCCTTCTGCTTGGTTACTTGTTGCGCCGTTGGACAGTGGAAAGATTGTTAGGAAAGATTGTGAAAAATGTTTATTCAGTAAAATTTAAAAAGCATAATGTTAGATTTAGTCATTAAAGGTTTGTTATTCTGTTGAAGGTTAGCTAGCTTGTGTTCAATTTAAAAGTGTGTTCATGACATATAACAGTTACAATTTTATTAAAAATGCAGCAGATTTGGTCATGAGTTCAAAATGTGACAAGATTTTTTTTAAAATATGTAAGTTGATTTTTCTTTAACATTACATAATTGATAACTTTTTGAAGCATGGTGCAACATAGTTCATGATTTGTTGAAAAAATTGTTTGAGTGGCTAGTGAAAATTGGATATTTTCCTATGAAATGTAGAGATGTAAGTGGTTATCTAAAAATGTAACAGTTGGGTGATTGTTTTGTGGCAACATTCCATGTCCCCATGTTTTGCTTACTATTAATTTTGTAAAATGTGCCAAATATTTACAACAAAGTATTTTAATTATACATTTAGATGTTTGTCATTATTCAAATATAAACGAAATGCCTTTCAAATATTTTGTTCTTTACACACCTTTTGTTGACGAACATGTTCAATTTCATGTTTGACCAGTGCAGCGTAATAGACTTCCTCATGACATTTAAACTATAAAATATATTTATATTTATGTTTTTCTTCAATAAGTTGATTGACTGGAGTACACCTTATTTTAATGTGCAATTTAATCTACTGAAACCATTTTCTCATTTGATATTTTCTTCTTCTTATACATGTGCCAGTACTAACTTTCCACCCTGTTAGGATGTTTCATTTCTGCATTCAAAAAGTCTAAAATTCCTTAAAAACCATTTAATGTAAGTGACATCAATTGGTTTTGATGTGAGTTCAACCATGGAAAACAAAGTGAGCTTCAACAATCACCGTCTCTGTACTTTTTCTTATCTTAAATATGTTAAACCTGTATATGTAAAGCTTAAAGTTCCACCCTGTTAGGAATCCTTCAACTAATAATGAAAATCATCAGATTTTAGAATCAAATACTTTTATTTTCCACCCTGTTATGGGACAATCCACCATGTTATGTTCCATTCCACACATGTTTTTATTAAATATTGTTACAGAAACATTAAGTACTGTGGATTTTTCTGAGCCATGTTGGGAGTTAAAGACGAATAAATGAAAATATTGGTATAAGTTTTTGAAATTACCAATATTTTCAATGCTGTCAGTAATAATGAGTAAAAAGGTGTTTTCTTTGCAATACAGTCATAAATTATTCGTAATTTCATGATGTGTTACAATTTCAAGAAAAAACATATTATATAGTAAAAGGGACACACTCTTTCTAAGAAAAAAAATCATTATTTTTTTAATTTAAATGTTTAACTATTTGTGGTCCATATTGTTAAGGAAGAATTTTTATATTACTGGTAAATTTAGCAAAACTCTGGCTCTGATACTTCCTTTTGATCCCGGGTTTTCTCGCGTGGCCACGTGCGGGGACAAAAACACAACAATGCGTGTTGACGTCACAGAATTACAGGATTTAATCCAATCAGAAGAAAATATAAGATAGTACAGGAAACTAAAGAAAGACAGATACAAACATTGTTACCTGAGACAAGAAGACAAAGAAATATCAAGGACGTCCTTGGAGAAAGAGCTGGTGCAGAAGTAAAATAAATCAGCTTTTTTTCTGAATTGTTTCCCTTGTGCACAAACTTTTATACCTGTAGGTGTGTTTACCTCTTTAATGTATTCAAATAAGGCGTATCTCTACTTGACCAACTGGAAGGCATCTCTGGCTCTTTTAAATTTTAGAAAAAGTCCCGCAGTTTGGTCGCAAGATCAAACACCTTTTGTTAAATAAGGTAGAAGCAGACTCTCCGAATTCATGGTGGTTTATGGCTTTCACAAATCAATGTGAAAAGCTAGAACTTCCTACTGATTGTTTCCCAGACAGACAAAGAGTAGATCAGAAGATCTTGGCAAACAATCTGCTTTAACTACAGTAAAATATATCAATAGGTCAGAATATATTATAAATTTTAAAACTATAATTATGGTATTTCAATCAAGTCATGATAAATTCTAAACCTAACTTAATTTAAATTTATTTACTTAACACTATCCGGCCTCTTGTGGCTCTGCAGCCATCTGGGCAAAGAGAAACAGATGCAGGAACCTCACAGGTAGCTGTGAAATTCTGGTTTCTCTTCTGCTCTGCCAGGAACAAACCTTTAATTCTGTATTTTAATTCAATGAAAAGTTCTCCAAAACCCAATTTGTTCCTCTGCACTCAGCATCTCCAAAGTTTAGTTCTGATATCAAACCAAAAGCAATAGATAATATCAACAGAAAATAATGAAGTACAATTCCTGTTTCTAATTAGGAATTAGAAACAAATAAGAATTAAGACATTCATTCACCATAAACCTAAGTATTTTCTAATACTAAACAAATCATTTTCATGTGATTCTAATATAGTCAGAAATAATACAATTTCAAATACATTCATCATTAACTAAATTAATTCTAAAACAAGATAATAGAATTTTAGTCAAAACATGTTATTAATAACTAAGAAAAATGTCTTACAAATTAAATGTTAGTGATTTAAAACATTTTATGTTATATTCAGTTTTTTGCACCATGTCAGATGTTAGTTTGGAAGACTTCTCCTGGTTACGTGAACCGACCAAAGTTCCCCTTCTCAGAGTAATTCAAGTGATACTGTCCTCCACCTTCCTGCATATGTTAATTTATGACCTCCTGTCTTTAATGATAAGACCCCAGGGGTCTGAGCCGAAATTCTCCTGCAGATCTATTTCAATACTTACCCAGCAATAGTATTTGTTTCAAATCACTAACAGAAACCTGTTCAAACTTAAGAAATTGGTTCTAAAAGGTTTAAACTGTGTTAAACACTCAAAATAATAATTTCTCTCAACACTATCTAAATGTTCATAACAAGGTGGAACACATTCAGAGACAATGGTGAAAAAAACCCACATGTAATAATTAATTTATCCAATCCTGAGCTTGCCCATTATTTTTAATTTCTTATTGTTACACATGTCAGTGTTGTAACAAAATATTTAAAACTTAAAACAATACTTTTTTTCAAAAATCCTGAGGCCGAAATGTTGCTGCAAAAAAGAATCACACAATTACTGAGATTAAAAGAGATAAAGTGCTGAATATTGATATCTGTTTCCCACCTTGTTTTTGTTGCTAATTATTGTGAGAAATCATTAACGTGAACAGTGCCTTCTCATGGATGAGTATTCTCATGGATCAGTATCATTAATCATTACTGATAATGTATAAGGCAAATGGAGTAAATTTGTAAATTATTTCAGAAGAGCGTGTCAAACTGGTAGCCTTTATATGACTCGGTACCCATGACGTAGCTCTCAGTTTCAAAAAGGTTGGTGACCCCTGATCTCCTCGCTGCAGCCAATCTGCAACAGATTTTTGTGCATTGTCTGTGAGCAAAGCCAAACATGACACTGAGTAAATTCAAAGAGGGCGGGTTCGGCTGTTCCGTCAGAGCACCGGTGGTGGCTGGGGGGAGGTGGTGCTGGGAGCACGCGGTGGCTATAGGCCGAGCGGTGCTTGGCGGCGAGGGCCGCTCGATGCTCCGCGGAGCTTTAATTGCATTTTAGTTTTTTATGGCACAAAGCCAAAGTTTGACACTTAGCCACGCCGACATCCTTTGATGTACAAGAATTTTTTTGATAACTTTTTAACTTCAATGTGGTAAGTGTGTGCTGAGTGAGTTTGAAGTCTGTATCTCAAATGCTGTAGGAGGAGTTCGATCAAATATGACGTCTCTGAAAAACAGCAAATGGCGGCTTTGATCCAAAATGGCCGACTTCCTGTTGGGTTTGGACCATGGCTCCAAGAGACTTTTTTGTACATCCTGACGAGATACACATGTGTACCAAGTTTCATAATTCTAGGTTAAAGCATGGCTTGGGGCTGATGATTTAAACTCTTCTAGGGGGCGCTGTTGAGACATTAGGCCACGCCCACCAAATATTGCACTGGATTACTGTCCGGAGTTGGATAAGGATCGATCTCAGTGAGTTTGGTGCAGCTGGACTCACAATTGTGGAATTAACAGCCAAACGTATGGACACGGCGTTACAGGTATATTCGCCACGCCGCCACGCACACCTGCTGCATCCAAACAAACAGCGTTGGAAACCATAACACACCAACATGTCTTCTGTTTGTGGACACAGTTTCATGTTGATTAGGTTAAAGAGGTCAGATAGGGACCGATCACAATAAAACATGACACTTCCTGTTCTAAGGGGGCGTGGCTTATGTGATCTCAAAATTTCACAATTGGGTCTTGTAGGGCATCCAAAGGTGATCACACACAGAAAGGTTGGTGGCTCTGTGAGTTTCTTTGTAGGAGATATAACTGTTTATTATTTTATGGTGAGTCAGTGAACTTTGACCCCTAGTATCACCCCTTCAGCATGCACGAAAACTCACCGTTTTGATAACTTTTAATCGGGCATGCCTTCTGAACCAACTGACCAAGATTGAAGCCGATCCATCAAAAGCCCTAGGAGGAGTTCGATCAAATACGAAGGCTATAAACGGCCAAAATGGGGTGAAATTTGCAAATTCAATCCAAAATGGCCGACTTCCTGTTTGACATACACTATGAGAACAATTATAAATTCTGAGTGTCTTGGGGAGTTCTACAAGTGTACCAAATTTCAAGTCTCTACAATAAAGTAAGTGAATAGGAAAGGGTCTTTTGAAATTTTCTAGGGGGCGCTGTTGAGCCATTTTTTTTGCGATTTTTGCGTAGACCTTAAAATACGTAAATTTTTCACAGTCTCTATGGGCCCACCAATTTTGGTGAGTTTTTGAATATGTTAAAGCCCCCAAAAAGGCAATTCATTTGAGGCGAGAAAAATAAAAATAATTAAAGCTCCGCGGAGCCTCAAGCGGCCCGAGCAGCCAAGCGCCGCTCCGGCCTATAGCCACCGCGGGGACCCAGCACCGCCGCCCGCCTGCCACCGCGTACCCTTTCGCACAGTTGAGGCGCGCCTCCGCCAGGCAGTTCGCACCGTTCACTTCGGCATGGTTCCCTGAGGACACACCACAAATTTGGTGCAGATCGGTCGATGTAGAGAGGAGATATTGATGATGGGATAGTCTAGGGGGCGCTGTAGAGTAAAATCACAATTCAAAGCCGTTGGGCTCTTTAGCATTGAGCACAGGTCAAACGTATCCAGTTTGGCGCCAATGGGAAGATGCGTGTTTGATTCAGAGACAGTTGTATGCATATGGCGAAGGACAGACAGTTGGCCACGCCCCCATGAGTCAGAGTTCATCCTCACAGTTCATCATCAGGTCATATTATGTCAGGTGGTAGAAGATTAATTCCATATGTATTACTCAGTAAAAATAAGACATACAGTAGAAAAAACAGCTGAATTCCTGTTAAAAGTGGGCGGAGCTAAGGTTACGTCATCATCTGACCATGAGAATGTAATGAGGGTTGGTCAGAAGTAAGACATAGGAAGTCTGAAGCAGCTGGGACCTTGTATGTGGAAGTTATGTCACTTTGATGTTTTATGGCGAATAGTCAAAGTTTGGCACTTAGCCACGCACACATGCTTTAACATACAAAAATTCCTGTGATAACTTTAGATCTTTATTGTCTGAACTCTCTACTGACTGAGTTTGAAGTCTGTATGTCAAACGCTGTAGGAGGAGTTCGATCAAAAACGACATCTGTGAAAAACAGCAAATGGCGAATTTAATCCAAAATTGCCGACACCCTGTTGAGTTTGGACAATGGCTCCAAGAGACTTTTTCGTAGGTCTTAACTAGATACACAAGTGTACCAAGTTTCATAATTGTAGGTTAAAGAATGGCTTGGGGCTGATTATTTAAAATCTTCAAGGGGGCGCTGTTGAGACATTAGGCCACGCCCACAAAAAATTACACTGGATTCCTATCGAGGGGCCCACAAGGATCAAACCTATTGAGTTTGGTGCAGCTGGGCTTTAAACTGTGGAATTCAAGGCCAAACGTAAGGAGACGGCGTTAAAGGTAAGTTCGCCACGCCGCCACGCCCAGCTGCTGCATCCAAACCAAACGGGGTTGGACACCCTGACACACCAACATGTCTTCTGTCTGTGGACACAGTTTCATGTTGATTAGGTGAAAGGGGTCAGATAGTGAACGTTCGCAGTAGAACATGACACTTCCTGTTCTAAGGGGGCGTGGCTTAGGTAATCTCAAAATTTCACAACTGAGTTTCGTAGGTCATCCAAAGGTCATCACACACAGAAAGTTTGGTGGCTCTGTGAGTTTATTTGTAAGAGATATAACAGTTTATTACATTCTGGTGAGTCGGTGAACTTTGACCCCTGGAACGACCCATTCAGCATGCTCGAAAACTCACGAATTTGATAACTTTGAATCGGCCATGCCTTATAAACAATCTGACCGAGTTTGAAGCCGATCGATCAAAATCCCTAGGAGGAGTTCGATCAAATGCGACGTCTGTAAACGGCCAAAATGGGCTCAAAATCGGAACTTCAATCCAAAATGGCCGACTTCCTAGGATAGTTGCACTATGACATTAATTGTAAATTCAGAGTGTCTTGGGGAGCTCTACAACTGTACCAAATTTGAAGTCTCTACGGTAAAGTAAGTGAATAGGAAAGGGTCTTTTGAAAGTTTCTAGGGGGCGCCCTTGAGCCGTTTCTTGTGCGATTTTTGCGAAGACCTTGAAATACGTAAATTTCACACGGGCTCTATGCACCCGCCAAGTTTGGTGAGTTTTTGAATATGATAAAGCCCCCAAAAAGCCAATTCATTTGGCACAAGAATAATAATAATAATAAACATAAACAGCACGATTACAATAGGCCTTCGCAGCGCTTAGCTGCTCGGGCCTAATAAACATTTGAAAAACAATAGGCCTTCGCAGCGCTTAGCTGCTCGGGCCTAATAAACAGCACGATTACAATAGGCCTTCGCAGCGCTTAGCTGCTCGGGCCTAATAAACAGCACGATTACAATAGGCCTTCGCAGCGCTTAGCTGCTCGGGCCTAATAATAAACAGCACGATTACAATAGGCCTTCGCAGCGCTTAGCTGCTCGGGCCTAATAAACAGCACGATTACAATAGGCCTTCGCAGCGCTTATTTGCTCGGGCCTAATAAACAGCACGATTTCAATAGGCCTTCGCAGCGCTTAGCTGCTCGGGCCTAATAATAAGAAACAGCGCGATTACAATAGGCCTTCGCAGCGCTTAGCTGCTCGGGCCTAATAAACAGCACGATTACAATAGGCCTTCGCAGCGCTTAGCTGCTCGGGCCTAATAATAATAAACAGCACGATTACAATAGGCCTTCGCAGCGCTTAGCTGCTCGGGCCTAATAAACAGCACGATTACAATAGGCCTTCGCAGCGCTTAGCTGCTCGGGCCTAATAAACAGCACGATTACAATAGGCCTTCGCAGCGCTTAGCTGCTCGGGCCTAATAATAATAAACAGCACGATTACAATAGGCCTTCGCAGCGCTTAGCTGCTCGGGCCTAATAAACAGCACGATTACAATAGGCCTTCGCAGCGCTTAGCTGCTCGGGCCTAATTAAAGCTCCGCGGAGCCTCAAGCGGCCCGAGCAGCCAAGCGCCGCTCCGGCCTATAGCCACCGCGGGGACCCAGCACCGCCGCCCGCCTGCCACCGCGTACCCTTTCGCACAGTTGAGGCGCGCCTCCGCCAGGCAGTTCGCACCGTTCACTTCGGCATGGTTCCCTGAGGACACACCACAAATTTGGTGCAGATCGGTCGATGTAGAGAGGAGATATTGATGATGGGATAGTCTAGGGGGCGCTGTAGAGTAAAATCACAATTCAAACCCGTTGGGCTCTTTAGCATTTAGCACAGGTCAAACGTATCCAGTTTGGTGCCAATCGGAAGATGCGTGTGTGATTCAGAGACAGTTGTATGCATATGGCGAAGGACAGACAGTTGGCCACGCCCCCATGAGTCAGAGTTCATCCTCACAGTTCATCATCAGGTCAGATTAATTCCATATGTATTACTCAGTAAAAATAAGACATACAGTAGAAAAAAACAGCTGAATTCCTGTTAAAAGTGGGCGGAGCTAAGGTTACGTCATCATCTGACCATGAGGATCTAATGAGGGTTGGTCAGTAGTGAGACATAGGAAGTCTGAAGCAGCTGTGACCTTGTATGTGGAAGTTATGTCACTTTGATGTTTTATGGCGAATAGTCAAAGTTTTGCACTTAGCCACGCCCACATGCTTTGACATACAAAAATTCCTGTGATAACTTTAGACCTTTAATATCTGAACTCTCTGCTCACTGAGTTTGAAGCCTGTAAGTCAAACGCTGTAGGAGATCGATCAAACACGACATCTCTGAACAACAGCAGATGGCGGCTTTGATCCAAAATGGCCGACTTCCTGTTGGGTTTGTACCATAGCTCCAAAAGAGTTTTTTGTAAATCTTTACAAGATACACCAGTGTACCAAGTTTCATAATTCTAGGTGAAAGCATGGCTTGGGGCTGATCATTTAAAAAATTCTAGGGGGCGCCGTAGAGTGAGATCACAATTCAATCCTTTTGGGCTCTTTAGCATTGAGTACAGGTCAAACGTATCCAGTCTGGTGCCAATCGGAAGATGTGTGTGTGATTCAGAGACAATTGCATGAATATGGCGAAGGACAGCCAGTTTTCCACGCCCCCATGAGTCAGAGTTCATCATCACAGTTCATCATCCTGTCGAGGGGCCCACAAGGATCAAACCTAGTGAGTTTGGTGCAGCTGGGCTTTAAACTGTGGAATTGTGCCTGTAACGTAAGGAGACGGCGTTACAGGCAGTGGTGGAGCCAGAGGGGAGGCTAGGGGGGCTAGTGCCCCCCCTGTCATCTGATTGGCCCCCCCAGTTGCCTCACCTGATGATTTACATGTAACAGCACCAGGTTATTCCTGTACATTATTTGGAATCATTCTAAGTCAACCTAATATCTAAAGAAGAAAAACAATAATAATAAAAATATATGAAAAGAAAATGTATAAAACTTTATATAAGTCCATGTGATGACATAAATAAATAGATTTAGATCAGGCACGATACCAGCCTTCTTTCTCATAAAAACAAGCTGATATGCTTCTCCTGGGTGTTTCAGTTTTGCTGTGCTGTTGTGCAACTCAAATGCTAAAGTACTTCATACCTGGTGGTGATGGTAAAACACCAATAAGTAATTTATTGATCCTTCGCAAAAAAGAGAAAAAACTGAAGAAGGGCTGACAATGTTCTAGTTTGGAGCAGAGGTTGGGTTGGAGTTTTTTCGTTGTCCGTCAATGAAAAAAATCATTTTATTTCCAATTTGCAGTCATCCAATGAAACATTGATTATTTCTCTGTTAGAACGTTTTTGAAATCAGGTAACATTTGACGAAATGACGTGATTAGAAGATGGCAGAACTCTTATTGTTTCCTGATCCCGCATCACTTCCCTCAGCGGGAGAAAAATTAGCAGAAGCAGATCAGCTGCGCTAGGAGCTCCAAAGTCTCTGGTCTGTTAAAGCGTCCAGATCAGAGATGATCCTCTGACTGATATTGTTCTTAGTCTGATTAATAATGAGCTCCACGATGTCCTCTGTGTGTAAAGTTGAAATTCTTTGAGCACCAAGAGGTCAGCTGATCACAGTCTGGACAGAAACCAACGGACTGCTCTCTGTTCTTATCAAGACGAGGTGAGGAGGGAATCTGACATATTAACTATGTTAAGTTTTTACTGGTTTTGTTTTTAAAACACCATTAACGTAATCAGTGTAACTATATATTGTATATTTTGCATTTTGTCATCTCATGTGTGATTAATTGGAGCATTTATTGTCCAGTGCTCTGCGCTTGTTTTTGCTTAACGGATCTGCACTTTAATTTCTTTCCTCTCTCAACAGTCAGCTGTTATTCCTCTACTTAAACTACAATAAGTAGATCACATTCTCTTTAGGTTTTCTCTGTGTGCTCCAAACTCATTATATGTAAACTCATTAGAAGCCTGAGCACCATCAGGCAACTAATTCTGGTCCCACCCGAACTATTTGTAGTTTTCAAATTACCTGTCAAAGCAGAGCTTCCTAACCAAGGTGTCCATAACTCTTCAACACGCTGTCAGCTCCAGGTCAGAAAGATGCATTTAGTTCAGTGTCCATGAGATGATATTCAGAAAGGATCTTTTATTTGATTGATTTTAGTTTCCTCTGCGATGAACTCTTTGTGTAAAGTCTATCATTTCTCCATGTGCGCCAGTCAAAGGTGTTAATTATAACATGTGAAATGACAGAGGGACTTAAAAACTAACCAAATATTCAGTTTGGTTATTTTTTTAAATAACCAAACTGGCCCCCCTTTTTGACCCCCCCAACTTTAAAAGTCTAGTTCCGCCACTGGTTACAGGTCACTTTTCCACGCCGCCACGTCCGCCTTCTAAATGGAAAACAAACGGGGTTGGAATCCGTAACACACCAACATGTTTTCTGTCTGTGGACATAGTTTCATCTTTATTAGGTCAAAGTGGTCAGATAGGGATCGTTCAGTGTAAAACATTACATGTCCTGTTCTCAGGGTGCGTGGTCTAAGTGATGTCATCATTTCACCATTGATTATTCTAGGTGACCGGATGATGATCAATCACTGAAAGTTTGGCGTCTCTGAGTTTTTGTGTATGAGTTACAACAGTTTTTTCCAGTGGAGCATAGCACAAAAATAATAGTTTTTACATTTCCAACTTTTTCCAAATGCTCAAAATTAACTTATGTAAAACAATAACATGCATGGAGTATATTCTGTGTATTATTTAGTCAGTTTCTCATCTGATATGCACCTCACTATTTCACTGGTTGTAGTTGGATCAATAATATGAGGTTCATGTCGTAAGGGTTAAAGCTAAAGTGGGCGTTATTAAGACAGGACAGACATAAAATTTATCCAGTTAAATTAGGGAAAGGGCCCGCGTATTTCTCTTAGTACCGCCCATTTGAGTTTTTGATCTATATATTCTCAGAGTCTCGACGGACATTTTCTTTTTCTTCAAGAGCAAAAGAAGTAGGTGTTTTATGATATTATTTGTACAACAAGCTAAATTTTTTATTGTGTTTCGTCATTATATTTGTAATTTATATATGTTCTTATTCTTAGAAAATGGAAAGTCCTTTGAAATTGCCTCAGTTGACGGACCCGGATTTGAAGGCCGTGCAGAACGCTGCACAGCTAGCTTGTGTAAGTATAGTAGTTGTTAATAAATGTTAAAAAAGTATCGGGTTTTGAAGGGTGTGTAGTTCGATTGATAGGTATTGTTATTGGATATAAAACATGCATTTTAAGTTAGAGACTGCCGTAAATTTGGTCATATGTGTACTACGAACGTTAAATGAAGGGGGAGGGAGTGCCCTTATCAGGGTAGATTTTCTGATGAAATAAATGCAGAATGTTTCGAATTTCAAGCATCATGTGCGTTTAGTATTAACGTAGGCTTACATTTCTTTTATGTAACACTTACTTCATTTGAAATTAAGTCTTAAAATTTTTTATTGATATTGCATAAATATACTATTACTATATTTTGTTCAAGGCATTTATGAGAGCACAATGCACTGCTTTGCTCTAACCTTCCTAAATATCACCACGACAGTAAATGTAATGTAAAAATTGATATGTAATATACTATTTTCGTTTTTATGTAATTGTGATAAGAAAAAGTGAAGCAAAAAATAATACGTATCAAAACAGAAAACAGTTCGTGTGCATGACTGTGCATTGCTGGCTCATAGAGTCATCGTTTTTTCCCTTGGATTGGAAGCTCTTTTTTATCTTAGTATGCCCGACTTTATGTTATTCTTATATCAATTTGATACAGTAAAGGCTTTTGTACTTTTTATATTTGTGTCCTCTATTGCTGTTTTCAGTAGTTACAGCTGTTTAATCCGTTAATGCGTCGTAAATTGTTTTTCCTAGCCGCTTTTAAATGCAACACGAGCCTTCGTGTTGTGTGTATACCGGTGTTGCTATAGAGATTTTCTGCTGCAATGTAGTTATGCAGGAGCTGCTAGAATTATGTAAACAAACCAGCATAATGCCAAGAACTATGCCGTTTCCTCCGAAACTAACCGACTAACTTAAGTAATGGTGGATGTAGGTAATGTTAGCTTAATTAAGTTCAGCTAATATTAATGCAGCACCTTAAGCTTAACAACTAGCATGTAGGCTACTGATGTTGTTCTGTATGATCAACGTAGATAAATTAATAAATTAGTGATATTTTTAAATAGTTTATTTTATTTTAATGTCATTTAATTTTATGTAATTAATGTTTGGTTCATATTCTTGAAGTTATACAGGTTGTTTTGGTGAAGTTTTCCTATTATTGTAATTGTTTTAGTGATGGAAATTGAAAATAGTACCCTTTTTTATTATTCAATATTATTTTGTATTTTATTGAGGGCAGGTGTTCATGTTCATGTTACTTGTAACTTTGCTGGTGTGATTCATGGCATATATACTTATACTGTTTACCACATTATGGTATTTTTGTTTTTGTATTCCTGATTAGTTTAAATGGATTACAATGTTTCTTCATAGCACAGTCTTACATTTTCCCCTTGTTTTTGATTTCTGTTATAGAATTTAAGCTTCTCCAAATTTTATAGATTTGATTGCACTGTATTATAATATTAGTCTGCATTAGCAAAGAGGAATTGTTTTGAATTTTAAATTGCTTTTCATTAGTCCAAATTATGTTAATTGAGATTTTTTATTTGAGGAAGAAAAATAAACTATTTTTCAATAGTTTATTAAATGCAGTTTACCAATTGTTAGAAAGTTATTGTAGATGATATTTGATCAATGAAAGTATTTCACAATCACTTGTACTTTTCAATTATGACTGTTTTGAAATTTACAATCATGTGTTTTGTTTTGGTCACATGCATGATGGAATGATAATTTCCACATCAACAAAGGGACATTGTAGCAGCTTTAAGTAAAATTATTTCCTTTTTTATACACATTACAACTGCAGAATTAGTTGTCATGTATTTAATATGTGACTGTCTTCTTCAAATATTTGTAATTTTTTTGTTTCAATTTTTAAGTTTTCTTTTGATGTTTTCTTTGCTTTAAACTTGTTTAGAAACTAAGAATGCTTGATATGAAGCATTTAGAATGATGGAATATTTTCCATATCAGTTCAATAAGATTTATTTATGGTGCTGTTCAATTAAGTATTAGTGTTAATTGTAAAATATGTTTAAGAGTGATTTTTTTTCTCTTACAGTATCATTGTAGCGACCCGACAGCTTCTCGGGAGACTGTAAAAAGAAGCATACATGAGGCTTTTCAGCTCAGTCTGGAAACTCTGGAGAAAAAGGCGAGGCAGCTCAGAGCCACAGAGAAAAGGGCCAATTTTCTGCAGACACAATTTGAAGATGTGTCTAAAAAGTTGATGGCTGCAAATTTGAAGATAGACATTTTGGAAGGTTGTTCCACTTTTTACACTGAAGGTAGGTATATTTATAATATATCATTTAAAAGGGCAATTCCACTTAATTTTTCACTACAGTCTATATCTTTAATCCACTCTATTTTAAAACTACTACACCTAAAGACTTGAAACTTTGATAGGATTATTCTCTGCTTCAACCGGAATGAATAAAGCCATGCTTGTGATTTGTGAAACCTCTTTCACAAATCATTTTGATTGAAGCTTAGAATAAACGTGTCCAAGTTTCAAGTCTTTAGGTGTAGTAGTTTTTAAACTAGAGTCAATTAAAGATGCGGACTCTAGTGAAAAATTAAGTGGAGCTTTTGGAAGCTAAAAATGGAAACCAACTTCAGCTTTGTTCATTTTAGCAGATAGTTTGCATGTACATTTTGTGAGGCTTCTTATCAGAGCATTCTAGTTTTCTGCACATTCTTCCTGCTAAGTTGTTATTTTGTAAGATATTTGTGCCATAATTTGAGAACCAATACTTTCAATTTGAAAGCAAGATTGTATTTTTTATTATATATATATATATATATATATATATATATATATAATATATATATATATATATATATATGCTTGTATTCCAAACTTTCTTTGTGTCGTTTTGCAGAACTTTGTGCTCATCATAAAATATCCTCTGCTTTCTTTTTGAACAAAGGTGTAAGTGTTGTGTATTGGGTGTCTTTGTTTCCTTCTAACGTGTGTACCTGTGTGTTGATTGCCATAAATGAAGAGTATACAGTTTCAGGTTGGCTTGATATTATATCATCACTTTGTTGTAACAGAGTTTATTAGATTTCTGTTATCAATCAGTAGCAATTGATGTTGGGTATTTAGTTTATCATGGAGCAGAAAGCAGAAGCTATTGTTTCTTCCTACATCTATTGAGTGGTGCAGGTTGCCACATTCACCCATTCACAGCTTAACTGGTGCTAAAAGGAAACATGCATCCAGTACACTGTTTTTGATTCACTGAACGGTTGTCAGGTTATTGTGGGGGGTTTTTGTTTCAAAAGCAAGCAGAAAAAAATATTTTGTAAGTAAGTATGAGTAGGAGGTTGAGGAGCAAGGTTTGAGTCCAAACACTACAAGTTTTGAGATGAAATATATGAAGTCCTCCAGGTGCTCCAGGTTTTCTTGCTGTCAGTTTAACTTTGTTTTCTAAAATTCTCCTTTGGTGTGTTTATGATTGTGCTTCCTGTCTGTGATGCACTGTGACAGACTTTTCTAGGGCATATCAGTATTTTCTAGTCATTTTATTGCTCATGGTGTGGATTGTCCTAAGAATTTAATTATTTTACTATATTCAGTTTGAAATGCTAAATGTGTTTTGATATTTTTTTCATGTTAAAATCTTTCAGAAAAAGAAGATGCTGTCACTCAGACAGAGGAGCAGCCAGCTGGGGAAGAGGAGGAAAATATGAGCTGGGCGGACGACAATTGATTTCTTTTTTTTTTTAAGTTCATGTCTTTTGTAAAAATATTATTACATTTATAAAGATTTTAGTTTGTTCAGTTTTTTCAAAATATTTTATTAAAGAAGAGTTTTTACTTTGTTAATGGATTAATTTGACATTTTTCTTACATGATAAACAAGAAGACACTTCTTGTGGTAAAGGTACTCTTCTGTGAAGTTGAGTTAAAATTTAATGGAAGGACTAAGTAGAATTTTAGCAGATAAATTTTGATTCAACTCTCTGTTCTCTTACAACAGAGCTGAGTTGTAAGGGAAGATTTTAGTTGTATTCTTGTTATCTATTTTTACTGTTGAACAACATGGATGATGGCTAATTGTGTCAATCCCAAGAACCAACATCAGAATTTATTATAGCAAGGATTTTGAGGAGAGAGAGGGTTGAGGATTATGGTGTAGGAACATCTGGAAAGTTACATCCAATACACACATAACAAGCAAGAGGGTAAGACACAGAAATAACTTTCTGAATGAATAGGCTGTTCTCAGAGTGCTGTATCAAGACACCTCAGTGGGAAGGAAAAAGTGTGGCAGGAGATGCTGCACAATGAGAAGAGGTGACTGGACCCTGAGGAAGATGGTGGAGAAGGTCCGATTCCAGACTTTGGGGGAAGCAGTGGACCGAGTCTGGAGTAGAAACATTCAGAGCCACCGAGCACAGGCGTTTGCAGGAAATGGGCTACAGGTGCTGCATTCCCCAGGTCAAAGGTCAAGCCACTTTTGAACCAGAAACAGGCAGAAGCGCCTGACCTTTGCTACAGAGAAGCAGCACTGGACTGTTGCTCAGTGGTACAAAGTACTTTTTTAGGATGAAAGCAAATTTTGCATATCATTCGGAAATCAAGGTGCTACAATCTGGAGGAAGACTGGGGAGAAGGAAATGCCAGAAGTCCAGTGTCAAGTACCCACAGTCAGTGATGGTCTGGGGAGCCATGTCAGCTGCTGGTGTTGGTCCACTGGGTTTTATCAAGGGCAGGTCAATGTAGCAGCTATCAGGAGGTTTTGATTAAATCTAATTCTTAATTCAGATATGTAGAAATATATTATTGAGTATTCATAATTATGTTTAAGATGGTTTAAGTTATAATAATCTACATTTCTCTTGTAACATGACAGAAGAGGTGGTATTATTTGAGATATCTTGAAATGAATAGTAACTTAAAAATGAAATGTAAGAAATCTTTAATTATTGTTTTTACTAGTTGTAATGTAAATTCAAATATCTTAACCTTTTTGAATAGTAAAAATTTACTCTTTTCTAGAATATAAATTTGTAGAAATCAATAATTCCAGATACTTACAGAAAATCCCATATATGTTAAAGTGGTTTGCCATAAAACAACATTCTGCAGGCAAGTGTTTGGATAGCTTAATGGCAGCACAGAGGGATTTACAGGTCATTTTTAATTTAGATATTAAAAATGTAATTACAACTACTCATATGCATTTTCACATGTTTTAAAGAAAAATGTATTATTTTTTCAAGTCAAAATGTATTTGTAATTATTGATACTTAGACTAAACCGAATTTATGTTAAATTGGCTTGCCATAAAGCTTAATATTCTGCAGGCAACTGTTTGGACAGCTTACTGGCAGCACATAAAAGCTTAAATGCAACTCTTAATTTAGATATTAAAATGTAATTGTGAATAATCATAAGTATTTCGAGTTATTTTAAATAAAAATTTTGTTTTGTATAGTCAAAGTGCACTGTTAGATATCTGGAATATAATTAGTTATAGTTGGACAAAACAGAATTTAGATTAAAACGGCCTGCCGTATCCATGTTTATGCTTTTATCTTCAGAGATGGCGCCGAGCCACTGCGTAAGACGTAAACGTCCCACGACGTCATACGCAGTGAGGTTGGTTCCAAAGCGGTCATTGGTTGAATTACATTCATCTTTGTATCTTTTAAACCCATTGGTTGATTGGCTTCTCTAACGTTCTGCGGACAGTGAATTGAATCAGTCTTTCACAGACCCACTTTGAGCACACTTGCCGTACTCAGAGTTTTCAACCAACCTTCCAAACGCCAGGAGACGTGTATTGGAACAGCTATCAACCATATTCCGCTGATTCACTGATTGCAGGAAGCTATTTCCGTCGAGGTAAGTTTTTAAAATATGTTTTATAAAAACGTTATGATGTTGAGTTTGTTATAATACAGCTTTTATTATGGTCAAAATATGAGGTACTGCACAATTATGTAGCCTTAGTGTAGCTATTGTCATTTCTGCTGCTAACGTGAATAATTATAAGCCTGGAATCGTTCCTAAACGTTACGTTACGATATGGACTGATGGTAAGCTTCCCGCGTGAAAATATGTTTCACCTGTGTCGGGAGCGCGCTTTGCAGCCAGAAGGCAGATCGTTAATTTTCATGGTGCTGATCGATTTTCTGTAAAACAACTCATATTATCATGTCAAAGTTGTAACATTTAGTTTAATGGGCAGCTGCTATTTAAAAAAGAAGCAATAACAGATTTGTAAAATAACTAAATGAGGTCTTGTGTGGAGGTCTTCTAAAGCCGTTTTCGCACATCACGGAACGGGTTGAAAGTAGGACCGACCGTCTTTGCATTAGAACTTCCGATCTGGTTCCACCGAACTCCTTGGAACCACAAGAGCTGAGGTTCCAATCGGACAGAACAAGCGGGGCTGCTTAGAATCAGCAGCTAATTGGTTTACAGCCAGTCGTAGGTTGTTTTGCAGTCAGCCGTTGATCGGGTCCAGCTGGCTCTCACTAAACTGTTTTTACTGTATTTGTAAAGAGCGCTCTTTTTAATTCATTGTTAATATTTTTATTATTATTTTTAATTTGCGATGAATTCTTCTCAATATTCTGCTGTTACTTGGTCCTATGATGAGATATTTTTTCCTCCGCTCGCTTACTCCCTGATGAACAAATACAGAAGCTAGATCGGTCAACAAGCAATCAGTTTTCCGCCGCATTTTTTCCAGAGTTATTACGGGAAACCATATATTTTAGCTGACTGAAATAATCTGTTACCCCTCTATTTCATAGGAACAAATTAATTTTACAGCAAGTCTTTAACTTTGTTTATTCCTCTCATCAATAAGTCCAGACAATTTAGTAACATTTGCTCTTTATTTACCAGTTATGAGGAGGTAACCATATATTTTAGTTGCCTGAAATATGTTCTACCTAAAAAAAATTAGGCTATTTCAGGTGGCTAAAATACTTGGTTCACCCTCATAACTTTGTCAAATAAAGAGCAAATGTTTTCAAACTTGCATGATTGATGTTAATGATGAAAGGAATAAACACAGTTATATACTTGCACTCAAAGATGTACTTTCATATCTGCAGAAATGTGAAAGGTGTACTCACTTTTATGATGCATTATAAAATGTATATTGCTATGATTATCAATAAATATGAATTCTTTCCACTGAATTCTTTCATGTTGAAATGTAGATGCCTCGAGGAAAGTCCCATCGCCGATCCGAAGCTGCAAGAAGAAGGGTAGAAGCAGTTCGAATTGGGCGTGTAGGGATAACCAATGCCTCTAGTGATTTTGTTTCACGTGAGTGTTTAATTATATTATTTAAATTGAATGCCTTATTTGTATTTCACTTGAAGTATCCAGAGTACATATTTTATATAAATTTTTATATATTCTTTCATTATGTTTTTAATAGGGCGTGGCACCGGCTGGCGCCATTCTGTGAATAAATGGCCAGCTAGTGAAGTGACCAACCACTGTCACAAGCTGGTCATTCCTGAGGGTTGCCCTGATAAGAAAGTAAGTACAATCTGCAATGATTTCAAATAGAATATGTAGGCATAGTTTTTATGTTGCTGTGTTTTGTACTATTCTAGTTTGTCCTTCTCATCGGAGCGTCCCATTTGCGGTCCTTTGCGGACGGCATTGTTGAGATGCCAAGTGGCTGCTTACAGTTTGGCTTCATGTCTACCCCTGGAGCCTGTGCAGCTGACTTGCGTCTTGAGGTAATGAAAGCCAATGTACCTCGGGAGCTTGACGCTGTCTGCATCATGGCTCCGTCAAACAACCTTACTGCCAGTCGCCATCCAGAAGAAGCCGGACAGGAATTTGAGCGGTACCTGTTGACCGTCTGTAGTCGTTGGCCTAAGGTGGGCACTGTTGTTGATTAAAAACCAGTGTTTCTCAATCCCAGTTCACAGATACCACTGCTCTGCATGTTTAGAAATTTCCCTTCTGCTACACATATAAGCATGCAGAGCAATAGTCTTTGAGGACTGGAATGTAGAAACAGTGATATAAACATCAAGTTTTTAATGGGTTATTATTTTCCTAGGTTTTTTGAATATAAATTTTAAATCGGTTATTTATTCTAGGTGTTTTGTACCGGCTTTGTCCCTCGTTTGACTGAGTCCAGAGAGAAGCAGAACTTGTTCCAGCAAGAATTCCACCGCAGGTCAGCAAAGCTAGGTAGGTATTAAAATATTTCTAATCATGTTTTTGTCTGGTACATGTATTGCAGCTATTTTCATGTTATTGGTGTGTCTGGGACATGTATTGCAGCTATTTTCATGTTATTGGTGTTTGCAAAATGTAATTTATTTTTTCATTATGTTTTCAGGGATTCCCTATTTTTCCACTGCTGACCACTTTCCTCTGGACCGTCTCACTCTGTGGTGCCGTGATGGTGTAAGTACATTTCATTTTAAACACAGTAAGCAACAAATTTGCATTAATATGAAGTGTTAATTTGATCTCTGATTACTGTTTAAATGTGCAGATCCACCTTAGCGATGACCACGGGATGCACATCCTCAGGAATCTGATTTGGAATGCTGGCTATCAGTTCCTGGAGTTGTCAGCACCAAAGCCACTGGTGCAGAGTCAGGCAACTCGTCCGTATAAACCGAGGTTTGTGCCCCGTGTGGTAGTGAAGGGAGTGGAGAGTCCTCGTCGTTCTCCTCCTTCTCCACACCCTTCTGAGTGGACACTCGTGAGATCCGGCAGGAAGGTATTGATCTTTTATTGGCTTGCAATGAAAGGTGTTCCTTTAACTATTGATAGTCATCCTAAAAGTCTAATATGTGCTCTACCTTTACAGAGGAACCACTCGGGGAATTGGACTCTTTCTCTGATTCACCCAAGAAAAGAGTGGTTCATTACCAAGTTAGTGAAGCTTGTAGCTATTCATGAAATGTAATTGTCAATGTCACTGGTATCTTAATAATTCAATTTTTGCTTTTATAGAGCGATGGGACTCCTGTGGTTTTGAAGGAATGTTTCATCCAATTAAATCCTGTCCGTTTCTCACCCGATATCTTGGTTGCCATGGAAACAGTCTCTCCATCGGCTCTTCCAGATGTTCACACAGGCACCGAGGTAATTTCAGAATACTCCAACTGCTAACATTCTTAGTGTTTTATTTTATAAATAACACAAACTCTCAATATTCTTTGCGGTGTTGTAGTCAAAGCCTGTGGAACATAAAAGAAACCAGCTGTCCCAAAGAGAAGGCGTGTGACACGGGAGGTTTGTACAAGCATAAGCTAATTTAATATTTCTGGTACAGATTACTTTATTTAAGTGTTTGTTTCTTTATTTTTCTTTTAGGTTTCAGTTGCATCACGTGTGTCTCCTGTCAGAAGTGTTGAATGTGTGCCGTCTGAAAACACTGTAAGTGTTTTTCACATTAAGGGTAAATGTGTAATTTGTAATGAATTACTAAGTGTTTTATAAAACATTTGACATTGCATCTTTGTTGATTTTGTGTCAAATCAGCTTGATATGTTTTTGTGTCATTTATTTGTAGGTCAAGTTACGCTGCAACCTGCTTGTCCTGGAGGCGTCTGACCGTCCTGGTGTGGGGTGCGTCTGTCCTTTGGAGGTTCCTGCTGGCCAGGGGTTTGTATATTGTGCTCTGCAGTGTGTATTAATAAATAAAAAATGTTGTGTGAGTGTTGTTCTTTTCAGTCTACAATTTTCATAACGTAATTACAATTTTCTAATTTTTGACATTTCAAATGTTGTTGGAAGTTTATTCTTTTGCAGTAACAATTTGGTATCTTTCCTGTTGTAAATACTGAGTTAATTTATCAGAGGAGGTGGTATTTTCTGTAAATGAGTGGTTCAGAGCACAAACAATGTTGTTAGCTCCTCTGCTAGCATGGATATCGCATCCAAGAGCTACATTGACTGTGTACAATTTCCAAATCTTTCTTAGGTTTTTGACAATACTCTTAGTAACATCATTGTAGTTTAACATTAATTCTTTAGGAGGAATTTAAATAGATTCTACTACAATTGATTGTTTTCTAGTTTTTTATAAAAAGAATAAAAGTATCAAAATAAATGCAGACAGCAGTAAAAATAATTACATTTCTCTACAGCACCCTCTGATGGTTCACAGAAAAAATATAGCAGGTTATGTAATCTCATGGAAATCCATAAGTGTGCAAAAGAACTAGTTTAAAATTAATTTACTTAATTCTTAACATTTTAGTGTAATACAATTCAGAGCAAAAATAATGTGGTTACCTTTTCTGCTAGCATGAATATCTAGAGGAAAAGCATTTTTGTATTTAGCATCCTGCAAGTAACATAACAAAGGAAATCTGGTGGGGTAGCATGCTCAATAAGTTTCAGTATTATAAAAAAAAATCTCTTCATAGATTTGTAATATACATTATATTTGGCAGAGAAGCAGATTGCATGAATGAGGATGTAGAGATGTCATGTTTTTCACATTTTCACTCTAGATGCCTGAGATGGGTGATTTCAAGTGCACACAGACATCTCCCAAAGGTCAGGCTGCTAACCCCGTTGTTTGCAGGTGTTCAGAGGGTTTCCACCGTCTCTTGTTCCAGGGACATATCTTGGTACTAATCAGACTAGTCCTGATACCTTGATGTCATGTAGTGTTACAGCAGCCATAAAACACCACATTTCTCCATTTGTACCTGGAAGACTGCGAATGTAGATGAAGTCCGAGTAGAGGGTCAGAAGTTGGCAGGATATATTGCGCGAGAAAGACCAAGCACAGGTACAAAACCAGAGTTGTGCAAGCTGGTTCAAAATCAGGCTATTTTTGGAGACATTGGAAAGTAGGTCTTGGTGATATGGTAAACGGGACATTTGATCTCAACCAGGAGGGGGAACTGTATGAGCTATTGCAAATGTATTTAATGAGAAACGGAATGTGTATCTTTGGTCTTCGTGATGCAACCATCTTGGTCATCCAGCATGGAGAGTACTTTGCTGTTGCGGATTTGGAACACGGAATTCAGAGGTTTAGCATCAGAATCTGGCACGCCTGTTGTCGTATTAACACGTGTTTAAATGATTTAATGGTTCACTTGAACAAACTTAGAGAATCATTACATGCAACTGAGTTTTCACTCTGCGGTATTTCTGTCAAAGAGCTGTCCAGTAACATGGACACATCTGGAGCACTGACTGAGGACATGCACGTAACAGATGCGTGCCATGCTTCCAGTAGCCATGTTGCATCAGTCAGTGGGTCATTTCATCAGGGCGATGCTCGTTTACATATGGCGGACTTCAGTGTGCAGCCATTAGTCTTGTTGCTTTAACAAAGCACACACTGAAAAGTGTTTGTTCATGGAATGCTGACATACTGGACGATGTACTGACTGTAGGCGATAAACTGTACACATCTTTGCATGACGGAATTTAATCAGTACTGGACATGAGCTTCTTTGTATTCCAGACTTGCCTAAAATATTAGTGTTGATGGACAGCATTTTGAATGTTTTTATGGAAATTATGCTTCTGGAGATGTTGATATAGTAGAAGGAGAGTTAATTGACAATGGTGTGTATACTACTCTCTGGGATGGATTGAGTAAGATCTGTGGAAGGTATGAAACATGCTTTGTGACATTATGTGGGAGTACTTGTGCCCTTATCGGTCATAATGGACGTTATGCTCTTGTAGACTCCCATGCAAGAAACCACGAGGGGATGATAGATGCACATGGGAAGAGCGTTGTTCTCCACTTTAATTCTCTTGATGATGTCTTTGCTCATCTTACTAGGTTTCTGGTGAACTAAATGTACATCCCAGGGTATTTGAGATCAGTGGAGTTGAAATTGTTCAGATGACTCAAGTAGCAGCACATGTAAACATGTAGTTGCTGTGCCAAGTAGTAGTGCTCTTTCTGAACAGAGCCATGTGGATATGCAGGATTCTTATGTAGAGCATCCATTTGTTCTTCAAACATCAAACAGGGATGATGGTGATGACGATGTGGTTGTTACTCATGTCCAAATAAGAAATTGTATTTTAACCCATCTCTGTAGAGATTGCACGGTCACTTTGTGGAAAGTTGAATGTTGAGTTTGAACGGGCAAATTATGTATCTTATGTAGTTGGTGAACTTGGTCTGCCATGTATGACAGAAAAAATAGTTGGTGATGGAAACTGCTTTTTTAGAGCACTTAGTCAAGCCATCAGTGGCAATCAAAAATCTCATCGTAAAATTCGGCTGCTGTTGTAAACCAGTTACAAAGAAATTCGGACTCGTATGATAGTATTTTAAGAATGAGTATTCTTCCATATCACAATATATGCCATTTCAAGGATGCAGTATGTTGGCAGCTGGGCAACTGAAGTAGAGATTCAAGCTGCAGCTGATTATTTTGGTGTGAATATTTTCACATTTTGCGATGATAAATGGCTTGAATACAGTTGTCTGAGTAGTTTGACAAATCATGGTATCTATCTCCAAAATATTAGTGGAAATCATTATGAGACGGTTGTTTGTGTGAAGCAGCCTAACTCACAAACATGTTATGGTTATTGCATGAAAAGTGATCTTTCTGGGGGCATAAAACTCGGCAAGCTAAAACGGAACCAAATACTGCACATATAATGAAAACGGAGACTTCTATTGAAGACGAGTGTGTGGGTATTTTACAAGATAACCAAAAAACTTTACTATTTACTCCTCTTTCTGAAGGTAATGCTAGAACTTTGTGTAAGAACTTCAAATAGACTTTGAAGAACATAATTTCCAAAAGTAATATTGTGTGGGCCTTTGGGAAATGTGTGTAAGACTAAAATATTGTAAATGACGGTAACAGTTTTTTCAGAGCTGTAGCTTATGCACTTAGTGGTTCTGAGAAAAATCACCGTAAAATTAGACTTGCTGTTATTTCACACATGACCAATAATAGAGAAGAATGTGAAAATGGTTTGACTAAAGATTTATTTCTGTGACAGAATATGTTAACAGTCACAGATGAAGTACGTGGGTCACTGTGCTACTGAAATTGAGTTTAATGTGCCGCCAATATGTTAGGATTGGATATATGTGTATTTAATGGCACACAGTGGACCAAATATAGTTCAAACAATTGTAATTTGACCAATGAAGCTATATATTTGCAGAACCTTAATGAGCATTTTGATGCTGTTATTTGTGCAAAGCAGGGTGATAAAGACTCTTGCTTTGAACTTTGTGAAGAAAATGTTTTGTTAAAAACCCAAGACATTCATACAAGATCTTCACAAGGTAAGAAAAATGCAAAGCAAACCATTTTAAGCAGTAAAGCAAATTACAGTTTTTCAAAGTATTTAAATCATAAAAGGAATGTGATGGAAATCATTCAATATAAAAATCAATTAATATTTAAACAAAAGAGAAAATCTAATTCCCAGAAAACATATAAAATAATTTACTCTATAAGGAAAGGAAAAAAAAGTTGCTTAAAATTAAATACAAAGAAGATGAGTGTCATCGAGAAAAACGTAAACAAATTATTATCACTAAATATAAGGAAGATTGTCTCATCGAGTAAACTTAAGCAAACCAGTATTGCAAAATATAAGGAAGATGAGTCTCATCGAGTAAAACTTAAGCAAACCAGTATTGCAAAATATAAGGAAGATGAGTCTCATCGAGTAAAACTTAAGCAAACCAGTATTGCAAAATATAAGGAAGATGAGTCTCATCGAATAAAACTTAAGCAAATGAGTATTGCTAAATATAAAGAAGATGAATCTCACAGAGAAAAAGTTAAGGACTTCAGTAGAAGGCAAAACCTTGATCCTGAACATAAGATACGTGTCAAAGCAGCTGTGAATCTAATGAGATGGGATATTAAAGAAAAGTCAAAAGAGTTTGATTTTGTTGTTGAGCGATTTTTGGATAAAGTAAAAGAGGGGCCCAATTTTGTGTGTTGCGTGTGCTTTCGGTTGTTATTCAAACATCAGGTGTTAAATTGTTGTAAAGATTCCTATAGGAAAACTAAAGAAATGTTTTTAATTGCAGATAGATGTATACGTGATGATTATCTGCATAGATGTAACAGCGCATGCATATCACAATGCAATCTTAAAACCTGTCGAAATAAATTGTATATATGTTATTCTTGCCATTATAAATTAGCAGAGGTCAAATGCCACCAGAAAGTTCATGCAATAATTTGACAGTTGATCCCATCCCACATGAGTTGGCATGCTTGAATACTCTGGAGCAACATTTAATAGCTTTACATATACCGTTTATGAAAATGTTGGCGTTGCCGAAAGGTGGGCAAAATGGAGTGCACGGTCCAGTTACATGTGTCCCTGCAAATATTGTTGAAACATGCAGTTTGCTACCTCGTAGTAATATGGAGGGGTCTTTGTTACCTGTTAAGTTAAAGCGTAAATTGACGTATAAAGGTCACTATGATTATCAGTATGTTGACACATTACATGTCCAGGAAGCTCTTTGGTACTTGAAACATTGTAACTTTCATTATAAGATGTAGAGTTCAATGAATCTTGGATCAATGAGTTTTCTCCAGAAGAAAATAGTTCTGTTTTAAAGAATGAAAGTGTTAAAGAAGATGAGGACATGTCCATAGATGAAAATGATGATGACCTTTTACATGACAGACAGCAACACTGCATGTTTCAGGACAGTTGTCTTATGCCGGTAGATATAGGCCAAGAAGCTTTGGATGTGTATGTTGATAATGTGTTAAATGTAGCGCCAGGTGAAAATAATAACCCTATAAACTGCTTTCAGATTGTACAATGAAGCGAAATGTTTCCCTGTATTGTTTCCATCTGGTTTTAACACATACCATGAAAAGCGGCAATATCGTTTGACTTTGAGTCGTTATTTAATAACCGACTTCTTCATGCCGATGGTAGATTTGCGCGTAATGTGAATACATTTCTTTGCCAGTAATGTCAGAACTTGAACAGGTTGTCTCTAAAGTGTCATAGCTTTACGTAAAGGCACAAGTTTACATCTCAAAATATGACTGAGGTTTTGAAGGATGAAAATCGTTAAATAAGTTGTTGGAATTTGATGAGGGATATCGCTTCTTGAAACCCATTCGAGGCACACCTGCTTTCTGGCAGTCGGCTCAACGCGACTTGCTAGCTTGTGTTAGAATGTTGGGAAAACCCACATGGTTTGCCTCATTTTCTTCTGCTGATATGAGATGGACAAATCTACTTTATAGCATTTTAAAGCAGGAAGGGCGAATGCAGACTTTGGAACAGTTGCAGTGGGCAGATAAGTGTGAATTGCTGCGTCGTAACCCTGTTACTGCTGCCAGAACGTTTGATTTTAGGTGGCATGTTTTTGTAAAGGAAGTTTTAATGTCTCCTGCAAATCCAATTGGAAAAGCAGCGTGGTTCTCCCCATTCTCATTGCCTTTTTTGGATTTCTGGTGCTCCAATTCTCGACAAGAACACTGATGAAGAGGTTACTGCATTTATTGATAAGTATGTAACATGTGAAATTCCAACTGAAGAAGATCCATTGTTTGAAGTTGTTACATCTGTACAGCAGCATTCAAAACGACATTCAAAACTTGTAAGAAGAAAAAAACTGTCTGTCGTTTCAATTTCCCACGGCCTGCATCTTGTCGAACCTTTATTTGTCGCGGTGAAAAATATCATGATCCCGTTGAGACTTGTACGTGCAATTTGGATAAAACGGACGATAAACACATTGCGTATGTAAGGATAAGACTAGGAAAAAAATGGACAGAGATGTAGCAAGTGAGATTTTAACAAATGTCAAGAAAGCAATCTCAGATGAGAACTGTCCATACAGTACTGTGAAGAAATGTTTAAGCTTTGAATATAAATCAAGATTTATTTGAAATGGCATACAAGCGATCCAGTAGGAATACTCATGTCGTATTGAAAAGACAAATTAACGAAATCTGGATTAATCAATATAGCAGGCCGCTGTTAATAGCCTGGAATGCAAATATTGATATCCAGTATTGTGTTGATGCGTATGCTTGTTGTGTTTATATAGTCTCTTGCATGTCCAAAAGTGAGCGTGAAATTGGCCTTCTTTTGGGAAATGCACAAAGAGAAGCAGCCAAAGATGGAAATGTTAGTGCTAAAGAGCTTTAAAGAAACTTGGTAGCGTGTATTTACATAACCGGGATGTTTGTGCGCAAGAAGCAGTATACCGACTAACCAACATGCATTTAAAGGAGTGTTCTCGGAAAGTTGTTTTTGTTCCTACGGGTGATAATGTCACAAAAATGAGTTTACCAATATCTATTTTGAGACAAAAAGCTGCATCCCAGGATCTTACCTCAGAAGACATGTGGATGACTGGTATGTTGACCGGTATAAGAACAGACCAAATGATGTGTCTTTTCTGATATGTGCCTGGCTAAGTTTGCTTCAGAGTATCGTGTTTTGACCAAAAATGAAAAGTGTAGAAATTCAGTAAAGTTGAATAAGGATTTTGGGTTTGTTGCAAAAGAACTCGGACAAAACCAGCAGTTGTTCGATATGCACGTTTCTCTGAAACAAAACAGCCAGAAAAGTTTTATCAAAGCATAATGCAGTTATTTCTGCCTTACCGCTTTGATAGTGAACTTAAACCTGCACATTGTGAAACCTATGGTGACTTTTACAGGACTGGTTTTATTGGATTTGTTGATGGAACAAAACATTCTGTAAAGTCTGTTGTAGATTTAAATAGGAGTGAATTTGAGTTGGAATCTGATCATTTTGAGGCTGTGGACAATGTTACTGGGGATGTAATGCTGGAAGATGCATGGGCTGAGTTGTGTCCTGAGGTTGAATTGGAACGCTTGGAGTGTGTTGAATTAATAAAAGAAAGAACAATAGATAATGATGGTCATGAACATATTCCTGATTTAAGTTCTAACCGTAAAGAAATGTCAGTATTTGAGAAAAAGCAAATTAGTAGATCTGAAGCCTTGCATTGATTAGATCTTTGAATGAAAAACAGTTTTCTGTTTTTTATCAAATACGGCAGTGGTGTTTAGATAAAGTTAATGGAAAAAATCCAGAATCCCTGCACATATTTATTACAGGGGGCGCTGGTACAGGGAAAAGTCATTTAATCAAAGCAATTGAATATGAATCCAAACGGTTATTGTCCACTGTGTGTAGGTTTCCTGATAATACATGCGTATTACTCACAGCTCCCACTGGCATTGCAGCGTATAATTTAGAAGCGACAACAATCCACACCACTTTTTCTATTGGAAAGGATGTACGTCTACCGTATACTCCTTTGGGCGAAGATAAAATAAATTCCTTGCGTGTAAAATACTGTGATCTGCATCTTCTTATTATAGATGAAATATCAATGGTTGATCACAATCTCTTATCATATGTCAACGGTCGATTGCGTCAGATTAAACAAACCACGAATGTCTATGGCGGTATCAGTGTCATAACAACAGGCGATCTCTTCCAACTCCCCCCCGTTAGAGGGAAGCCGATATACACGGAGGGTGTTGCTACAAATATATGGTCAGAGTTATTTCAAATTGTAGAATTAACTGAAATTGTGAGGCAAAAAGATGCTGTATTTTCTCAACTGCTTAACAGGATGAGAACTCGCTCCAAAGATAAACCAATCCTTGCTGATGATTTAAAGATTTTAAAACGTTGTGAAACAGGTGAGGTTAGGTCAGCCTTGCACATTTTTGCAACTAATAACCAAGTAAATGAGCACAATATTAATCGTTTATATGAGATTTGTCCTGAATTTTTAAGGATTGGGGCACAGGATTATGTAAATGACAAAAAAACAGGAAAACTGAGGTTGTTAGACGGGAGTCATGTAAAAGCTTCAAATACTTGTTTATCGGAAGTGCTATTGCTGGGTAAAGGAGCACGTGTTATGCTGTGTAAAAACGTGGACATTAGCGATGGTCTGGTTAATGGTGTCAGCGGTACTGTTACAGAAATATTAATACCAGAAAAGGCAAAGTTTCCCAAAGTTATCTATGTTAAATTTGATGATGATCGAGTAGGCATGAAGAAGAGGAAGAGCCGTGTCAACACATCATCAGATTTGGCTGGATCCACACCTATTGAACCTGAGGAGGACAGAGCCACTGTTAAAGGTGGCTTGCGGCGGCAATTTCCTCTCAAGTTAGCATGGGCATGTACTGTACACAAAGTTCAAGGAATAACTGTTGATGAAGCTGTTGTTTCTTTTAGTAAAATATTTTCACCGGGACAAGCTTATGTCGCTGTAAGTCGTGTTAGAAGTCTTTTAGGTTTGACGATTCAAGATTTTGATGAAAAAAGGATATATTGTAAAGATGACATTACTGTTGCTCTAAAGAGTATGACTCCCCTTTTTAGTGGATCTTTTCGGTTGGATAGATTTAAAACATCTCTTTTTACTGTATTCTTGATGAATGTGCAAAGTTTAAATCTGCATGTAAAAGATTTGGCCTGCTTTACAGAACACTGGAAACCTAAATGTGTTGCTGTCACAGAAACATGGTTGTCTTCAACCCAAACGGATACAGTAATGATAGATGGTTATAGTTTTTCCAACCGACCACGACATTTGTCATATACCAGAATGCATCCTGAATTGATTGCGTTGCAAGACCAACAGCATGGTGGTGTTGGCATGTATTGTGCACATGATGTGGAATTTGAAATTCTACCACAACCAGAGCTAAATTTGGAATGTTTAGTATATCGGTTTTGTCGTTTTAACATGGTCCTCGGGGTGATTTACAGACCACCATTATATCCTTTGTCACTATTTAAGAAAAATTTAGCAAAGTTACTTGATTGGCTTGAGAAACAAAATGACACAATAGCACTGATTGGAGATTTTAATGATGATATTTTGAAGTCATCAAGTATATCAAAATTTGTTTCTGATAAAGGATACCAACAAATGGTTGGGGAAGCAACCACTGAAAAAGGTACTTTGATAGATCATGTTTATATTAAATCTCAGATATATGAAGTTGAGGCAGTAGTTGTGCCAACATATTTCAGTGATCATGAGGGTATAATGTGTGGTTTTACATCATCATAATTTTAGTAATCTGAGGGTGTAATGTGTGTTTTAAGCTGTTGTAATCATGTAACATAATGAACATTAAAAAAGGTTTTGTTTTCTTGATTCGAATGAACATATTTATAAGACATTGAAAATGTCAATATATTATGAAATTTTATTTATAAAATATAAATACAATACGTTATTAGTGAAATATTTCTATTCCAATCTATTTAAAAGTATAATAGTAGTTGTTAAAGCATCTTTATGTGAAAAGTTAACAAAACCTTTGTAGTTATTTAAAATTAATTTACTTTAAGGGTTTCGTTTCTTGCATTAAGACAGCAATTTGGAAAGTAGACAGTTAAAGTGTTGGATACATACCCAATCTAATAATGAGACATTGAGATTACATAAAGATTTTAGCAATTGGTATATTGTCATTTACATTGATATCTCATTTCCCATTGGGATCAATAAAATATTATGGAAATTCAATAGTTAATATATATGTTTATTATCTTTGAAGCTGTTCTTAATGCAGGGTTTGCTTTACCTTGTCACATAGCACAAAAAAAGCAAAGGCAGGTGTAATGGTACTTCCACTTGGAACAAGGTTCGATTCCTTGAGCTGCCCTACTATTTGTGCTGACAATTTAAGGTAAAAGTATGAAACCTCTTATGCTTTCTTCATTTTCTTGAATTTTTTACAAATGTAGTTTTAGTTTTCTTCAATTTAAATATAGTATTTAAATAGAAACATGTGAGATTTTTGTTGTATGTAATTTATTGAAGTCATTACAAAAAGTGAAAAATCTTTAAAGCTCCTCATATGTTAATATAAAAAAATGTGTTGGGAACTTGGGTTTTGGGGATTGTTCTCTGCTGTTTTCTGTAGTTATCCACAAGATGCAGCCAGGGGACCACAATTACCTGGAGGATGGACCTTACTCCTGAACCTTTACACAGCTGTAAGTTCTTTACTCCCATCAGTGTTAAGTATAAGAGAAGCAGTCTGCTACCACGTCAGTGCCTGAGTGTTAACCTATCTAGGTACCTTGCACCGCTCTGAGTTTTTATGTGACATCACATAGAAAATCTGGAAATTTAGTTCTCTTGTGGAATTCCCCTGTGGCACCCTGGACCATTCCCTTTTTGTAATTTTTGCATCTCAGCTTCCAATCCAGTAAGCTATCCAGTGTGGTCATCATATTCCTCTGAAAAACAGCAAATGGCGAATGTAATCCAAAATGGCCGACTTTCTGTTGGGTTTGGACCATGGCTCCAAGAGACTTTTTTGTAGGTCCTGACACGATCCACAAGTGTACCAAGTTTCATAATAATAGGTTAAAGCATGACTTGGGGCTGATCATTAAAAAAATTCTAGGGGGCGCCCTAGAGAAATTAGGCCACGCCCACAAAAAATTACACTGGATTCCTGTCGAGGGGAACACAAGGATCAAACCTAGTGAGTTTGGTGGAGCTGGGCTTTAAACTGTGGAAATAAAGGCCAAACGTAAGGAGACGGCGTTAAAGGTCACTTCGCCACGCCGACCTGCTGCATCCAAACCAAACGGGGTTGGACACCCTGACACACCAACATGTCTTCTGTCTGTCAACAGTGTTTCATGTTGATTAGGTCAAAGGGGTCAGATAGTGAACGTTCGCAGTAAAACATGACACTTCCTGTTCTAAGGGGGCGTGGCTTAGGCAATCTAAAAATTTCACAACTGGGTGTCGTAGGTCATCCAAAGGTGATCACACACAGAAAGTTTGGTGGCTCTCTCAGTTTATTTGTAAGAGATATAACAGTTTATTACATTCTGGTGAGTCGGTGAACTTTGACCCCTGCTACGACCCCTTCAGCATGCTTGAAAACTCACGAATTTGATAACTTTGAATCGGCCATGCCTTATGAACAATCTGACCGAGTTTGAAGCCGATCGATCGAAATCCCTAGGAGGAGTTCGACCAAATGCGACGTCTGTAAACGCCCAAAATGGGGGCAAAATCGGAACTTCAATCCAAAATGGCCGACTTCCTAGGATACTTGCACTATGACATTAATTGTAAATTCAGAGTGTCTTGGGGAGCTCTACAACTGTACCGAATTTCAAGTCTCTACGATAAAGTAAGTGAATAGAAAAGGGTCTTTTGAAAGTTGCTAGGGGGCGCCCTTGAGCCGTTTCTTGTGCGATTTTTACGAGGACCTTAAAATACGTAAATTTTCACCGGGCTCTATGCGGCCGCCAAGTTTGGTGAGTTTTTGAATATGATAAAGCCCCCAAAAAGCCAATTTATTTTACGGAAGAATAATAAGAATTAAAGCTCCGCGGAGCATCGAGCGGCCCTCGCAGCCAAGCGCCGCTCGGCCTATAGCCACCGCGTGGTCCCAGCACCGCCTTCCCCCAGCCACCGCCGATGCTCTGACGGAACAGCCGAACCCGCCCTCCTTGAATTTACTCAGTGTGTCATGTTTGGCTTTGCACACAGACAATGCACAAAAGTCTGTTGCTGTTTTGCTGCAGCGATTAGATCAGGGGTCACCAACCTTTTTTGAAACTGAGAGCTACTTCATGTGTACCGTTTCATATAAAGGTTCTGAAATAACAAATTTACTCAGTTTGCCTTATACATTATCACTAATGATTAATGATTCTCATCTATGAAGAAACTGATCACGTTAATGATTTCTAACAATAATTAGCCATGAAAACTAGGTGGGAAACAGATATCAATATTCAGCACTTTATCTCGTTTAATCTCAGTGATTGGGTGATTCTTTTTTTGCGGCAAAATTTCGGCCTGAGGATTTTTGAAAAAAAAGTATTGTTTTACGTTTGAAATATTTTGTTACAACACTTACATGTTTAACAATAAGAAATTAATAATGGGCAAGCTGAGGATCGGATAAATTAATAATTACATGTGTTTTTTTCACCATTGTCTCTGAATGTGTTCCACCCTTTGATGAACATTTACATATGGACCACAAATAGTTAAACATTTAAATTAAAAAATTTATGACTTTTTCTTAGAAAGAGTGTGTCCCTTTTACAATATAATGTTTTATTCTTGAAATTGTAACACATCATGAAGTTACAAATCATTTATCACTATTGTAAAGAAAATTTGTTTTTTTACTCATTATTACTGACAGCATGGAAAATATTGTGAATTTTAAAAACTTATACCAATATTTGCATTTATTGGTCTTCAACTCCCAACATGGCTCAGAAAAATTTACAGTACTTAATGTTTCTGTAACAATATTTCATAAAAACGTGTGGAATGGAATATAACATGGTGGTTTTTCCCATAAAATGGTGTCTTTGATTCTAAAATCTGATGATTTTCATTATTAGTTGCAGGATTGGCTCAGTCAAAGTACAGGTAGAGTGTTTGTCCTGGTTCTGTTTGGCAAGAACATTTGATATCCCTGTAGTTGATTTTCCCATGACATGTACTCATTGTTCCCCTCACATGAGTCAATGGGGGTAACTAGTGAAATGAAAACAGACAAATGGCAAAGACATCTGATAATACCTCAGACTACTCTGCAACTCTATTCCATCAACTCAAAATTTTTTATTTGACTTAAAATTATTTCTTTTCACCCTAATTTCTACCTTATTTGGTTCATGAACATAACAGGGTGGAAGATAAATTCTAACTAATTTACCTGTAGCTCTTTATGTGGTCAACATTTAGCTAGCTAACATTAAACCGAATAACAAACCTTTAGTGACTAAATATAACATTATGCTTTTTAAATTCTACTGAATAAACATTTTTCACAATCTTTCCTAACAGCATGGAACTTTAAGCCTAACATATACAGGTTTAACATATTTAAGAAATGAAAAAGTACAGAGATGGTGACAGTTGAAGCTCACTTTGTTTCACATGGTTGAATTCACATCAGAACCAATTGATGTCACTCACTTTAAATGGTTTTTATGGAATTTTAGACTTTTTCAAGGCAGAAATGAAACATCATAACAGGGTGGAAAGTTAGTACTGGGACATGTATAATAAGAAAATATCAACTGTGAAAATAGTTTCAGTAGATTAAATTGCATATTAAATAAGGTGTAGTCCAGTCAATCAACTTAATGAAGAAAAACATAAATATATATATATATATTTTACAGTTTAAATGTTATGAGGAAATCTATTACGCTGCACTGGGGACACATGAAATTGAACATGCCAGTCAACAAAAAGGTGTGTAAAGAACAAGTTAATATTTAAAAGCCATTTTGTTTATATTTGAATAATGGCAAACATCTCAATCCATCCATCCATCCATCCATCCATTTTTCTGCACCCTTTTCCCTTAGTGGGCAGGGGAGGGTTGCTGGTGCCCATATCCAGCTGGCATGCAAAGATCTAAAAGTATAATTATAAAACTTTGTTGTACATTTTTTGCAAATTTTACAAAAAATAATTGTAAGCAAAACATGGGGACATGGAATGTTGCCACAAAAAAGAATCAACTTACATATTTTTAAATAAATCTTATCACATTTTGAACTCATGACCAAATCTGCTGCATTTTTAACAAAATTGTAACTGTTACATGTCATGAACACACTTCTAAATTGAACACAATTCCTCAATATTTTAATTGAACTTTGCCATGACACTGCCATGTTGACACTGACATCTGGTATTGGTTTCCTTATTAGTGAGAAGACTGACATCCTTATTAGTGAGAAGACTGGCATTGCTTGCTGTTCACCAGTACTCCATAATGTGGTGTGTAACTTGAAAGTGCAACTGTGAGTGCATCTTTCAGATGTGCATCAGTGAGGCATGTTCTGTGTTGTTCTTGATTAAGTTCATGTCAGAAAACGCTGATTCACAGAGATAGGTTGAACCAAACAGGCTGGTAACCTTCATAGCTGCTGTGCTTACACCACTGCACCATCTATTTTACTTTCAATACCAGCAGGATCTAGGTTTAAATTGTATGTTTTAATTTTTTTATTGTTGTGTTTTAATGTACAGCACTTTGTATCAGCTGTGGTTGTTTTAAAGTGCTTTGTAAATAAAGTTGGTTTGGATTGATTCCACTTAACCTACAGGGCTAAGTGGAATCAAGTTATAATGTAGCTTCACATTCAGTCTTCAGTTGTTTCAGTGGCTACCTGTATTAGCTGTGTGCAAGATTTCCTGCCGGTGTTGCCCGTACTGGACTGTGTTTGAGCTTCTCTTTATTAAATTATAATAAACATCATTATTGTCATCATCATCACCTGGGTCTCAGTGTTCATCCTCACCACCAACAACCACAAATCATGGCAGTTTAAGTTTTGGGAGAATGTTTGTGCATCTGAACAGCTTTATTGATACTTTATCTTTTCACTTGTGTTGACATTAGCTACATTATGTTTACAGCAGTGCTCCTGCTGCAGCCTGCAACATCTCATGCAGATTTGCCAATGTATAGAGGAGATACAGCTATTTCATTAACCAAAAGGGTGCAGTGGAGTCAAGTTATAATCTAATCTTTAGAGGATCACCACAGTCGATCATAGAAAATCTGGTGCAAATTGGATGAAGCCTGGTTGATTTAGAGATGATCGTAGACATGGCTAGCATTGCTATTTGCTAATAAAGCATGCCCACATGCTTCAGCTAGCAGTCAACATACACAGAGTTCATCATCATGTCATTTTATATTAATTTGCACAGCATTGAACCCATTTGAGTCAGAGTAAAAGCAAGACTTCCGGCAGACAAAAACAGGTGAATTCCTGTTGGAGGGGGGCATGGCTAAGGTTATGTCATCATATGACCTTGTGAATGTGATCAAGGCTGGCCAATAATGAAACATGGAAAGTCTGATGAGGTGGTCACTTTTCCTGTAGAAGTTATTGCATTTTAGTATTTCATGGCACAAAGCCAAAGTTTGACAATTAGCCACGCCCACATGCTTTGATGTACGAGAATTCTTTTGATAACATTTCACCTTCAATGTCTTAAGTGTGTGCTGAGCGAGTTTGAAGTCTGTATCTCAAAAGCTGTAGGAGGAGTTCGATCAGATGCGACGTCTATGAAAAACCGGAAATGGCGGCTTTGATCCAAAATGGCCGACTTCCTGTTGGGTTTGGACGATGGCTCCAAGAGACTTTTTTGTACATCCTGTCAAGATACACATGTGTATCAAGTTTCATAATTCTAGGTTAAAGCATGGCTTGGGGCTGATGTTTTAAAATATTCTAGAGGGCGCTGTTGAGACATTAGGCCACGCCCACCAAATATTGCACTGGATTACTGTCCGGAGATGGATCAGGATCCATCTCAGTGAGTTTGGTGCAGCTGGACTCAAAATTGTGGAATACAGAGCCAAACGTAAGGACAGGTATATTCGCCACGCCGCCACGCCCACCTGCTGCATCCAAACCAAACGGGGTTGGACACCCTGACACACCAACATGTCTTCTGTTTGTGGACACAGTTTCATGTTGATTATGTTAAAGAGGTCAGATAGGGACCGATCACAATAAAACATGACACTTCCTGTTCTAAGGGGGCGTGGCTTAGGTAATCTCAAAATTTCACAACTGGGTGTCGTAGGTCATCCAAAGGTGATCACACACAGAAAGTTTGGTGGCTCTGTGAGTTTATTTGTAAGAGATATAACAGTTTATTACATTCTGGTGAGTCGTTGAACTTTGACCCCTGGTACGACCCCTTCAGCATCCACGAAAACTCACCGTTTTGATAACTTTTAATCGGGCATGCCTTATGAACCAACTGACCAAGTTTGAAGCCGTTCCATCAAAAGCCCTAGGAGGAGTTCGATCAAATGCGACGTGTGTAAACGGCCAAAATGGGGTCAAAATCGGAACTTCAATCCAAAATGGCCGACTTCCTAGGATACTTGCACTATGACATTAATTGTAAATTCTGAGTGTCTTGGGGAGCTCTACAACTGTAGCGAATTTCAAGTCTCTACGATAAAGTAAGTGAATAGGAAAGGGTCTTTTGAAAATTTCTAGAGGCGCTGTTGAGCCATTTTTTATGCGATTTTTGCGTAGACCTTAAAATACGTAAATTTTTCACAGTCTCTATGGGCCCACCAATTTTGGTGAGTTTTTGAATATGTTAAAGCCCCCAAAAAGGCAATTCATTTGAGGCGAGAAAAATAAAAAAAATAATAAACATTCGAAAAACAATAGGCCTTCGCAGCGCTTAGCTGCTCGGGCCTAATAAACAGCACGATTACAATAGGCCTTCGCAGCGCGATTACAATAGGCCTTCGCAGCGCTTAGCTGCTCGGGCCTAATAATTAAAGCTCCGCGGAGCATCGAGCGGCCCTCGCAGCCAAGCGCCGCTCGGCCTATAGCCACCGCGTGGTCCCAGCACCGCCTTCCCCCAGCCACCGCTGATGCTCTGACGGAGCAGCCGAACCCGCCCTCCTTGAATTACTCAGTGTGTCATGTTTGGCATTGCTCACAGACAATGCACAAAAATCTGTTGCAGATTGGCTGCAGCAAGTAGAACAGGGGTCACCAACCTTTTTGAAACTGAGAGCTACTTCATGGGTACTGAGTTATACAATGGGCTACCAGTTTGACACTCTCTTCTGAAATAACAAATTTACTCAGTTTGCCTTTAGTTATATATTATCAGTAATGATTAACATTATGTTTTTTAATTTCTACTGATTAAACATTTTCACAATCTTTCCTATCAGGGTGGAACATAACAGAGTGGAACATAACACTCTGTTATGTTCCAAACAGGAAATCTAGTTACAGGTAGATGTCTAACTAATCTACCTGTAACTCTTTATGTGGTCAACATTTAGCTAGCTAAACTTCAACAAAATAACAAACCTTTAATGACTAATTATAATATTAGGTTTTTTTATTCTACTGAATAAACATTTTTCACAATCTTTCCTAACAGGGTGGAACTTTAAGCTTTACATATACAAGTTTAACATATTTAAAATAAGAAAAGTACAGAGATGGTGACAGTTGAAGCTTTGTTTTCCATGGTTGAATTCACATCGGAACCAATTGATGTCATTTACATTAAATGGTTTTTGTGGAATTTTAGACTTTTTGAAGGCAGAAATGAAACATCCTAACTGGGTGGAAAGTTAGTACTGGCACATGTATAATATGAAGAAAATATCAAATGAGAAAATAGTTTCAGTAGTTTAAATTGCATATTAAAATAAGGTTAAGTCCAGTCAATCAACTTATTGAAGAAAAACATAAATATAAATATATTTTATAGTTTAAATGTCATGAGGAATTCTATTACGCTGCACTGGTCACACATGAAATTGAACATATCCGTCAACAAAAAGGTGTATAAAGAAAAAGTTAATATTTAAAAGCCATTTTGTTTATATTTGAATAAAGGCAAACATCTAAATCCATCCATCCATTTTCCTGCACCCTTGTCCCTTAGTGGGTCGGAAAGTTAATATTAAAGCCATTTGTTTATATTTGAATAAAGGCAACATCTAAATCCATCCATTTTCCTGCACCCTTGTCCCTTAGTGGGGTCGGGAGGGTTGCTGGCGCCCATCTCCAGCTGGCATGCAAACATCTAAAAGTATAATTAAAATACTTTGTTGTACATATTTTGCAAATTTTACAAAAAATTATTGTAAGCAAAACATGGGGACATGGAATGTTGCCTCAAAAAAAGAATCAACTTACATATTTTTAAATAAATCTTATCACATTTTGAACTCATGACCAAATCTGCTGCATTTTTAACAAAATTGTAACTGTTACATGTCATGAACACACTTCTAAATTGAACACAATTGAACACAGGTCCTCAATATTTTAATTAAACTTTGCCATGACACTGCCATGTTTCTACAGACATCTGGTATTGGCTTCCTTATTAGTGAGAAGACTGGCATTGCATGCTGTTCACCAGTGCTCTGTAATCTGGTGTGTAACTTGAAACTGCAACTGTGAGTGCATCTTTCAGATGTGCATCAGTGAGACATTTTCTGTGTTTGTTCTTGATGAAGTTCATGTCAGAAAACGCTGATTCACAGAGATAGGTTGAACCAAACAGGCTGGTAACCTTCATAGCTGCTGTGCTTACACCACTGCACCATCTATTTTACCTTCAATACCAGCGGGATCTAGGTTTAAATTGTATGTTTTAATTTTTTTATTGTTGTGTTTTAATGTACAGAACTTTGCATCAGCTGTGGTTGTTTTAAAGTGCTATGTAAATAAAGTTGGTTTGGTTTGATTCCACTTAACCTACAGGGCTAAGTGGAATGAAGTTATAGTGTAGCTGTCACATTCAGTCTTCAGTTGTTTCAGTGGCTACCTGTATTAGCTGTGTGCAAGTTTTCCTGCCGGTGTTGCCCGTACTGGACTGTGTTTGAGCTTCTCTTTATTAAATTATAATAAACATCATCATCATCACCTGGGTCTCAGTGTTCATCCTCACCACCAACAACCACAAATCATGACAGTTTAAGTTTTGGGAGAATGTTTGTGCATCTGAACAGCTTGATTGATACTTTATCTAGTCACTTGTGTTGACATTAGCTGCATTGTGTTTACAGCAGCGCTCCCTGCTGCAGCCCACAACATCTCATGCAGATTAGCCAATGTAGAGATAAGATACAGCTGTTTGATTAACCTAGGGAGTGAAGTGGAGTCAAGTTATAATCTAATCTTTAGAGGTCCACCAGAGTCAATCATAGAAAATCTGGTGCAAATCACATGAGGCCTGGTTGATTTAGAGACGATTGTAGAAATGGCTGGCATTGCTATTTGCTAATAAGGCGTGCCCACATGCTTCAGCTAGCAGCCAAAATTCAGAGTTCATCATCATGTCATTTTATATCAATTTGCACAGCACTGAACCCATTTGAGTCAGAGTAAAAGAAAGACTTCCGGCAGACAAAAACAGGTGACTTCCTGTTGGAGGGGGGCGTGGCTAAGGTGATGTCATCATATGACCTTGTGAATGTGATCAAGGCTGGCCAATAATGAGACATGGAAAGTCTGATGAAGTTGTCACTTTTCCTGTAGAAGTTATTGCATTTTAGTATTTCATGGCACAAAGCCAAAGTTTGACACTTAGCCACGCCCACACGCTTTGATGTACGAGAATTCTTTTGATAACTTTTCACCTTCAATGTCTTAAGTGTGTGCTGAGTGAGTTTGAAGTCTGTATCTCAAAAGCTGTAGGAGGAGTTCGATCAGATGCGACGTCTATGAAAAACCGGAAATGGCGGCTTTGATCCAAAATGGCCGACTTCCTGTTGGGTTTGGACCATGGCTCCAAGAGACTTTTTTGTACATCCTGACAAGATACACATGTGTACCAAGTTTCATAATTCTAGGTTAAAGCATGGCTTGGGGCTGATGATTTAAACTATTCTAGGGGGCGCTGTTGAGACATTAGGCCACGCCCACCAAATATTGCACTGGATTACAGTCCGGTGTTGGATAAGGATCGATCTCAGCAAGTTTGGTGCAGCTGGACACACAATTGTGGAATTAACAGCCAAACGTATGGACATGGCGTTACAGGTAAACTTGCCACGCCGCCACGCCCACTTGCTTCCTCCAAAACAAACAGCGTTGGAAACCGTAAGACACCAAACTGTCTTCTGTCTGTGGACACAGTTTCATGTTGATTAGGTTAAAGAGGTCAGGTAGGGACCGATCACAATAAAACATGAAACTTCCTGTTCTAAGGGGGCGTGGCTTACGTGATCTCAAAATTTCACAATGGGCTCTTGTAGGGCATGCAACGGTGATCACACACAGAAAGGTTGGTGGCTCTGTGATTTTCTTTGTAGGAGATATAACTGTTTATTATTTTATGGTGAGTCAGTGAACTTTGACCCCTAGTATCACCCCTTCAGCATGCACGAAAACTCACCGTTTTGATAACTTTTAATCGGGCATGCCTTCTGAACCAACTGACCAAGTTTCAAGCCGATCCATCAAAAGCCCTAGGAGGAGTTCGATCAAATGCGAAGGCTATAAACGGCCAAAATGCGGTGAAATTTGCAAATTCAATCCAAAATGGCCGACTTCCTGTTTGACATACACTATGAGAACAATTATAAATTCTGAGTGTCTTGGGGAGTTCTACAAGTGTACCGAATTTCAAGTCTCTACAATAAAGTAACTGAATAGGAAAGGGTCTTTTGAAATTTTCTAGGGGGCGCTGTTGAGCCAATTTTTTTGCGATTTTTGCGCGGACCTTAAAATACGTAAATTTTTCACAGTCTCTATGGGCCTACCAATTTTGGTGAGTTTTTGAATATGTTAAAGCCCCCAAAAAGGCAATTCATTTGACAGAAGAAAAATAAAAAAAAATAAAGCTCCGCGGAGCATCGAGCGGCCCTCGCAGCCAAGCGCCGCTCGGCCTATAGCCACCGCGTGGTCCCAGCACCGCCTTCCCCATGCCACCGCTGATGCTCTGACGGAGCAGCCGAACCCGCCCTCCTTGAATCACTCAGTGTGTCATGTTTGGCTTTGCTCACAGACAATGCACAAAGTCTGTTGCTGTTTGGCTGCAGCGATTAGATCAGGGTCACCAACTTTTTTGAAACTGAGTGCTACTTCATGGGTACTGTTTTATATAAAGGCTACCAGTTTTACACTCTGTTCTGAAATAAATTTACTCAGTTTGCCTTATACATTATCACTAATGATTAATGATTCTCATCTATGAAGAAACTGATCACGTTAATGATTTCTAACAATAATTAGCCATAAAAACTAGGTGGGAAACAGATATCAATATTCAGCACTTTTATCTCTTTTAATCTCAGTGATTGGGTGATTCTTTTTTGCAGCAACATTTCAGCCTCAGGATTTTTGAAAAAAAGTATTGTTTTAAGTTTTGAATATTTTGTTACAACACTTACATGTTTAACAATAAGAAATTAATAATGGGCAAGCTGAGGATTGGATAAATTAATAATTACATGTGTTTTTTTCACCATTGTCTCTGAATGTGTTCCACCCTGTTATGAACATTTACATATGGACCACAAATAGTTAAACATTTAAATTAAAAAAATTATGACTTTTTCTTAGAAAGAATGTGTCCCTTTTACTATATGTTTTATTCTTGAAATTGTAACACGTCATCAAGTTACAAATCATTTATCACTATTGTAAAGAAAAATCTGTTTTTTTACTCATTATTACTGACAGCATGGAAAATATTGGTAATTTTAAAAACTTATACCAATATTTGCATTTATTGGTCTTCAACTTCCAACATGGCTCAGAAAAATTTACAGTACTTAATGTTTCTGTAACAATATTTCATAAAAACGTGTGGAATGGTATATATAACATGGTGGTTTTTCCCATAAAAGGGTGGAAAATCAAAGTATTTGATTCTAAAATCTGAAGATTTTCATGATTAGTTGCAGGATTGGCTCAGTCAAAGTACAGGTAGAGTGTTTGTCCTGGTTCTTTTTGGCAAGAACATTTGATATCCCTGTAGTTGATTTTTCCCATGACATGTACTCATTGTTCCCCTCACATGAGTCAATGGGGGTAACTAGTGAAAGGAAAACAGACAAATGGCAAAGACATCTGATAATACCTCAGACTACTCTGCAACTCTATTCCATCAACTCAAATTTTTTTATTTGACTTAAAATTATTTCTTTTCACCCTAATTTCTACCTTATTTGGTTCATGAACATAACAGGGTGGAAGATAACAGGGTGGAACTTTTCTAACTAATTTACCTGTAGCTCTTTATGTGGTCAACATTTAGCTAGCTAACATTAAACCGAATAACAAACCTTTAGTGACTAAATCTAACATTATGTTTTTTAAATTCTACTGAATTAACATTTTTCACAATCTTTCCTAACAGGGTGGAACATAGCAGGGTGGAACTTTCTAACTAATTCATCTTTAGCTCTTATGTGGTAAACATTTAGCTAGCTAACCTTCAACAAAATAACAAACCTTTAATGACTGAATCTAACATCATGCTTTTAAAATTCTACTGAATAAACATTTTTCACAATCTTTCCTAACAGCGTGGAACTTTAAGCCTAACATATACAGGTTTAACATATTTAAGAAAGTAAAAAGTACAGAGATTGTCACAGTTGAAGCTCACTTTGTTTTCCATGGTTGAATTCACATCAGAACCAATTGATGTCACTCACTTTAAATGATTTTTATGGAATTTTAGACTTTTTCAAGGCAGAAATGAAACATCATAACAGGGTGTTTACATGTCCCAGTATTATAGTACTGGGACATGTATAATAAGAAAATATCAAATTCTGAAAATAGTTTCAGTAGATTAAATTGCATATTAAAACAAGGTATAGTCCAGTCAATCAACTTAATGAAGAAAAACATAAATATATATATATTTTACAGTTTAAATGTCATGAGGAAATCTATTACGCTGCACTGGGGACACATGAAATTGAACATGTTAGTCAACAAAAAGGTGTGTAAAGAACAAGTTAATATTTAAAAGCCATTTTGTTTATATTTGAATAATGGCAAATATCTCAATCCATCCATCCATCCATAGACCAAAAAAATTTACAAATCTTCCATTTCAATGTCATTCCATTTGTACTTTTTCCCTAATGTTTTTTTTGCTGCATTTTTGTTTGTGTTGAGGCAAATTGTTTTCACTGTGTCAGAGGCAAAATATAATAAAAAAAGATCTTTTGGACTATGAGAAGACAGGTTGTTTATTTGGACACCGGGTGTTCGCCGTGGCTGAAACCTGCTTTACTCCCGGCCCACTGTCAGGATCCTCCTCCGTCTTCCAGGGATCACTGTGGGGGAGTGGCTCAGCAGCGTCATCTCTCGGTGATCGAGACCGCGCAGTTGCACAGCGCTGCCAACTTCTCAGTTTCAATCTTTGCTTAGCTACGTTTGTCCCTACGTTTGTCCCTACCTCATCTTCTTCCTGATACCCATGTTCTCTCTCTCTTCCTGATATGAATGACTGAATCGCTACATTGTCATCAGAATCCTCGCTGTCTGCTCCAGACTCAGACTGCGAGTTTCCCTCATCTTCGAGCTCAAAAAAGAGCTTTGCTGCCTGCCCCACATTCATTCTTCTCATCATTCTTTACAGAAAAAACAAAATACAATGTCCGAAATACAAATTACGAGGTAGATTTTACTGATCGTCTGATATCACAACTATCTGTTGACGTGCCTCTTTTTTCTGTTCTCAGTTCCCGCGGTACATTTTTTTCTCTATTTTCGCGCTGTTACTTGCGTCACTGTCTTTCGTTTATCTGCAACAAAATGTCAACTCTTCTCAGTTTAATACGTGAGCTCGAATGAGGGGATCTGTTATATTGTATTCTTTGTGTTGAGAGAGCTCCGTCTCACTGTGGAAAGGAGCGGGTTTTACAATTTCGCTAATTGAAACAAATATGGTTTACATATTTAAGCATAACTCCGGTTTTACTTGACCTATTAACACAATTTAAAAACTGTTGTGTAGTTTAACATGTGCACTTTAAACACCAGTAGAAAGTGAGACTGGGGGAGGCGGAGTCTTGCTGCTACGACACGCCAAATCAGACATGTAAAAAAAACTCGGACACGCGTCAATTATCTCCAAAGGGTTTTAACCCTTTAATGACTTAATCTAACATTATGTTTTTTAAATTATACTGAATAAACATTTTTCACAGTATTTCCTAACAGGGTGGAACTTTAAGCTTAACATATACAGGTTTAACATATTTAAGATAAGAAAAAGTACAGAAATGGTGACAGTTGAAGCTCGCTTTGTTTTTCATGTTTGAATTTACATCAGAACCAATTGATGTCACTTACATTAAATGGTTTTTGTGGAATTTCAGACATTTTGAAGGCAGAAATGAAACATAATAACATTGTGGAAAGTTAGTACTGGGACATTTATAATATTAAGAAAATATAAAATGTGAAAATAGTTCCAGTAGATTAAATTGCATATTAAAATAAGGTGTAGTCCAGTCAATCAACTTATTGAAGAAAAACATAAATATATATATGTATATTACAGATTAAATGTCATGAGGAAATCTATTACGCTGCACTGGGGACACATGAAATTGAACATGTCAGTCAACAAAAGGTGTGTAAAAAACAAAATAATATTTAAAAGGCATTTTGTTTATATTTGAATAATGGCAAACATCTCAATTCATCCATCCATCCATTTATCTGCACCCTTGTCCCTTAGTGGGCAGGGGAGGGTTGCTGGTGTCCATCTCCAGCTGGCGTGAAAACATCTAAATGTATAATTAAAATACTTTGTTGTACATATTTGGCAAATTTTACAAAAATAATTGTAAGCAAAACATGGGGACATGGAATGTTGCCGCAAAAAGAATCAGCTTACATTTTTTAAATAAATCTTATCACATTTTGAACTGACAAAATCTGCTGCATTTTCACAAAATTGTAACTGTTACATGTCATGAATACACTTTTAAATTGAACACAATTCCTCAATATTTTAATTAAACTTTGCCATAACACTGCCATGTTGCCACTGACATCTGGTATTGGTATCCTCATTAGTGAGAAGACTGGCATTGCATGCTGTTCACCAGTACTCCATAATCTGGTGTGTAACTTGAAACTGCAACCGTGAGTGCATCTTTCAGATGTGCATCAGTGAGACATGTTCTGTGTTTGTTGTTGATGAAGTTCATGTCAGAAAACACTGATTCACAGAGATCGGTTGAACCAAACAGCTGGTAACCTTCATAGCTGCTGTGCATACACCACTGCACCATCAATTTTACTTGGCTTTCCACACCAGAGGGATCTAGTTTTAAATTGTATGTTTTGGTTTTTAAGCTGTATGTCTTAATTTTTTTATTATGTGGTGTTTTAATGTACAGCACTTTTTATCAGCTGTGTTTGTTTTAAAGTGCTTTGTAAATAAAGTTGGTTTGGTTTGATTCCACTTAACGTACTGGGCTAAGTGGAATGAAGTTATAGTGTAGCTGTCACATTCAGTCTTCAGTTTTTTCAGTGGCTACCTGTATTAGATGTGTGCAAGTTTCCTGCTGTGTTGCCCGTACTGGACTGTGTTTGAGCTTCTCTTTATTAAATTATAATAAACATCATCATCATCACCTGGGTCTCAGTGTTCATCCTCACCACCAACAACCACAATCATGACAGTTTAAGTTTGGGAGAATGTTTGTGCATCTGAACAGCTTTATTGATACTTTATCTTTTCACTTGTGTTGACATTAGCTACATTGTGTTTACAGCAGTGCTCCCTGCTGCAGCCTGCAACATCTCATGCAGATTGGCCAATGTATAGAGGAGATACAGCTATTTCATTAATCAAAAGGGTGCAGTGGAGTCAAGTTATAATCTAATCTTTAGAGGTCCAACAGAGTCGATCATAGAAAATCTAGTGTAAATCACATAAAGCCTGGTTGATTTAGAGACGATCGTAGACATGGTTGGCATTGCTATTTGCTAATAAGGCACACCCACATGCTTCAGCTAGCAGTCAACATACACAGAGTTCATCATCATGTCATTTTATATCAATTTGCACAGCACTGAACCCATTTGAGTCAGAGTAAAAGAAAGACTTCTGGCAGAAAAAAACAGGTGACTTCCTGTTGGAGGGGGGCGTGGCTAAGGTGATGTCATCATATGACCTTGTGAATGTGATCAAGGCTGGCCAATAATGAGACATGGAAAGTCTGATGAAGTTGTCACTCTTCCTGTAGAAGTTATTGCATTTTAGTATTTCATGGCACAAAGCCAAAGTTTGACACTTAGCCACGCCCACATGCTTTGATGTACGAGAATTCTTTTGATAACTTTACACCTTCAATGTCTTAAGTGTGTGCTGAGCGAGTTTGAAGTCTGTATCTCAAAAGCTGTAGGAGGAGTTCGATCAGATGCGATGTATATGAAAAACAGGAAATGGCGGCTTTGATCCAAAATGGCCGACTTCCTGTTGGGTTTGGACCATGGCTCCAAGAGACTTTTTGTACATTCTGAAAAGATATACATGTGTATTAAGTTTCATAATTCTAGATTAAAGCATGGCTTGGGGCTGATGATTTAAATATTCTAGAGGGCGCTGTTGAGACATTAGGCCACGCCCACCAAATATTGCACTGGATTACTGACCGGAGTTGGACCAGGATCCATCTCAGTGAGTTTGGTGCAGCTGGACTCAAAATTGTGGAATACAGAGCCAAACGTAAGGACAGGTATATTCGCCACGCCGCCACGCCCACCTGCTGCATCCAAACCAAACGGGGTTGGACACCCTGACACACCAACATGTCTTCTGTTTGTGGACACAGTTTCATGTTGATTATGTTAAAGAGGTCAGATAGGGACCGATCACAATAAAACATGACACTTCCTGTTCTAAGGGGGCGTGGCTTAGGTGATCTCAAAATTTCACAATTGGGTCTTGTAGGGCATCCAAAGGTGATCACACACAGAAAGGTTGGTGTCTCTGTGAGTTTCTTTGTAGGAGATATAACTGTTTATTATTTTATGGTGAGTCAGTGAACTTTGACCCCTAGTATCACCCCTTCAGCATGCACGAAAACTCACCGTTTTGATAACTTTTAATCGGGCATGCCTTCTGAACCAACTGACCAAGTTTGAAGCCGATCCATCAAAAGCCCTAGGAGGAGTTCGATCAAATGCGACGTGTGTAAACGGCCAAAATGGGGTGAAATTTGCAAATTCAATCCAAAATGGCCGACTTCCTGTTTGACATACACTATGAGAACAATTATAAATTCTGAGTGGCTTGGGGAGTTCTGCAAGTGTACCAAATTTCAAGTCTCTACAATAAAATAAGTGAATAGGAAAGGGTCTTTTGAAATTTTCTATTGGGCGCCGTTGAGACATTTTTTTTGCGATTTTTGCGGAGACCTTAAAATACGTAAATTTTTCACAGTCTCTATGGGCCTACCAATTTTGGTGAGTTTTTGAATATGTTAAAGCCCCCAAAAAGGCAATTCATTTGAGGCGAGAAAAATAAAAATAAAAAAAAAAAAAAAAATAATAAACATTGAAAAACAATAGGCCTTCGCAGCGCTTAGCTGCTCGGGCCTAAATAATAATAATAAACATTCGAAAAACAATAGGCCTTCGCAGCGTTTAGCTGCTCGGGCCTAATTAAAGCTCCGCGGAGCATCGAGCGGCCCTCGCAGCCAAGCGCCGCTCGGCCTATAGCCACCGCGTGTGCCCAGCACCGCCTTCCCCCAGCCACCGCCGATGCTCTGACGGAACAGCCGAACCCGCCCTCCTTGAATTTACTCAGTGTGTCATGTTTGGCTTTGCTCACAGATAATTCACAGAAATCTTTTGCTGATTGGCTGCAGCGAGTAAACCAGGGGTCACCAACCTTTTTGAAACTGAGAGCTACTTCATGGGCACCGAGTCATATAAAGGCTACCAGTTTGACACGCTCTTCTGAAATAACAAATTTACTCAGTTTGCCTTATAATTATCAGTAATGATTAATTTTACTGATCCATGAGAATACTCATCCATGAGAAGGCACTGTTCACGTTAATGATTTCTCACAACAATTAGCAACAAAAACAAGGTGGGAAACAGATATCAATATTCAGCACTTTATCTCTTTTAATCTCAGTAATTGTGTGATTCTTTTTTGCAGCAACATTTCGGCCTCAGGATTTTTGAAAAAAAGTATTGTTTTAAGTTTTAAATATTTTGTTACAACACTGACATGTTTAACAATAAGAAATTAATATTGGGCAAGCTCAGGATTGGATAAATTAATTATTACATGTGGGTTTTTTCACCATTGTCTCTGAATGTGTTCCACCCTGTTATGAACATTTAGATATGGACCACAAATAGTTAAACATTTAAATTTTGAAAAATAATGACATTTCTTACATAGAGTTTATCCCTTTTACTATAAATATGTTTTATTCTTGAAATTCTAACACATCATGACGTTACGAATCATTTATGACTATTGTAAAGAAAATCTGTTCTTTTACTCATTATTACTGACAGCATTGAAAATATTGGTAATTTTAAAACTTATACCAATATTTGCATTTATTGGTCTTCAACTCCCAACATGCTTCAGAAAAATCCACAGTACTTAATGTTTCTGTAACAATATTTAATAACTTTTGTGGAATGGAACATAATATGGTGTATTCTCCAATAACAGGGTGGAAAATCAAAGTCTTTGATTCTAAAATCTGATGATTTTCATTATTAGTTGCAGGATTTGCTCTTTGAAGTAAAGTATATGTAGAGATTTTTTCCTGGCTCTATTTGGCAAGAACATGTGATATCCCTGTAGTGGATTTTTCCATGACAGGTACTCATTGTTCCCCTCACAAGAGTCAATGGGGGTAACTAGTTAAATGAAAACAGACAAATGGCAAAGTCATCTGATAATACCTCAGACTACTCTGCAACTCTATTCCATCATCTCAAAATTTTTTAATTGACAAAGTTATTTCTTTTCACCCCAATTTCTACCTTATTTGGTTCAAGAACATACCAGGGTGGAACATAACAGGGTGGAACTTTTCTAACTAAATTACCTGTAGTTCTTTATGTGGTCAACATTTAGCTAGCTAACATTCAACCGAATAACAAACTTTTAGTGACTAAATCTAACATTATTTTTTTAAATACTACTGAATAACCATTTTTCACAATCTTTTCTAACAGGGTGGAACGTAACAGGGTGGAAATAACATGGTGGAACTTTTCTAACTAATCTACCTGTTTCTCTTTGTGTGGTCAACATTTAGCTAGCTAACATTCAACCGAATGACAAACTTTTAGTGAATAAATCTAACATTATGTTTTTTAATTTCTACTGATTAAACATTTTCACAATCTTTCCTATCAGGGTGGATCATAACAGAGTGGAACATAACACTCTGGTCTGTTCCAAACAGGAATTCTAGTTATAGGTAGATGTCTAACTAATCTACCTGTAACTCTTTATGTGGTCAACATTTAGCTAGCTAAACTTCAACAAAATAACAAAACTTTAATGACTAATTGTAATATTAGGTTTTTTAATTCTACTGCATAAACATTTTTCACAATCTTTCCTAACAGGGCGGAACTTTAAGTTTACATATACAGGTTTAACATATTTAAAATAAGAAAAGTACAGAGATGGTGACAGTTGAAGCTTACTTTGTTTTCCATGGTTGAATTCACATCAGAACCAATTGATGTCATTTACATTAAATGGTTTTTATGGAATTTTAGACTTTTTGAAGGCAGAATTGAAACATCCTAACAGGGTGGAAAGTTAGTACTGGGACATGTATAATATGAAGAAAATATCAAATGAGAAAATAGTTTCAGTAGTATAAATTGCATATTAAAATAAGGTTTAGTCCAGTCAATTAACTTATTGAAGAAAAACATAAATATAAAATATATTTTATTGTTTAAATGTCATGATTAAGTCTATTACGCTGCACTGGGGACACATGAAATTGAACATATCCATCAACAAAAGGTGTGTAAAGAACAAAATTATATTTAAAAGGCATTTTGTTTATATTTGAATAATGGTAAACATCTCAATCCATCCATCCATCCATCCATTTTCCTGTACCCTTTTCCCTTAGGTTGGTCAGGAGGGTTGCTGATGCCCATCTACAGCTAGCGTGCAAGCATCTAAATGTATAATTAAATACTTTGTTGTACAAATTTGGCACATTTTACAAAAATAATTGTAAGCAAAACATGGGGACATGGAATATTGCCTCAAAAAGAATCAACTTACATATTTTTAAATCAATCTTATCACATTTTGAACTCATGACCAAATCTGCTGCATTTTTAAGAAAATTGTAACTCTTGCATGTCATGAACACACTTTTAAATTGAACACAATTCCTCAATATTTTAATTCAACTTTGCCATGACACTGCCATGTTGCCACTCACATCTGGTATTGGTTTTCTTATTAGTGAGAAGACTGGCATTGCTTGCTGTTCACCAGTACTCCATAATGTGGTGTGTAACTTGAAAGTGCAACTGTGAGTGCATCTTTCAGATGTGCATCAGTGAGGCATGTTCTGTGTTTGTTCTTGATGAAGTTCATGTCAGAAACGCTGATTCACAGAGATAGGTTGAACTAAACAGGCTGGTAACCTTCACAGCTGCTGTTCATACACTTCTGCACCAACTAATTTACATGACTTTCATCACCAGCGTGATCTAGTTTCAATTATATGTTTTGTTTTTAAGCTGTATGTTTTATTTTTTTATTATGTTGTGTTTTAATGTACAGCACTTTGTATCAGCTGTGGTTGTTTTAAAGTGATTTGTAAATAAAGTTGGTTTGGTTTGATTCCACTTAACCTACAGGGCTAAGTGGAATCAAGTTATAATGTAGCTGTCGCATTCAGTCTTCAGTTGTTTCAGTGGCTATCTGTATTAGCTGTGTGCAAGTTTTCCTGCCAGTGTTGCCCATACTGGACAGTGTTTGAGCTTCTTTTTATTAAATTATAATAAACATCATAATCATCACCTGGGTCTCAGTGTTCAGCCTCACCACCTACAACCACAAATCATGACAGTTTAAGTTTTGGGAGAATGTTTGTGCATCTGAACAGCTTGATTGATACTTTATCTTGTCACTTGTGTTGAAATTAGCTACATTGTGTTTACAGCAGCGCTCCCTGCTGCAGCCCACAACATCTCATGCAGATTAGCCAATGTAGAGATAAGATACAGCTGTTTGATTAACCTAAGGAGTGAAGTGAAGTCAAGTTATAATCCAATCTTTAGAGGATCACCACAGTCGATGATAGAAAATCTGGTGCAAACTGGATGCACATGGAAAGTCTGATGAAGTTTTCACTTTTCCTGTAGAAGTTATTGCATTTTAGTATTTCATGGCACAAAGCCAAAGTTTGACACTTAGCCACGCCCACATGCTTTGATGTACGAGAATTCTTTTGATAAGTTTTCATCTTCAATGTCTTAAGTGTGTGCTGAGCAAGTTTGAAGTCTGTATCTCAAAAGCTGTAGGAGGAGTTCAATCAGATGCGACGTCTATGAAAAACCGGAAATGGCGGCTTTGATCCAAAATGGCCGACTTCCTGTTGGGTTTGGACCATGGCTCCAAGAGACTTTTTTGTACATCCTGACAAGATACACATGTGTACCAATTTCATAATTCTAGGTTAAAGCATGGCTTGGGGCTGATGATTTAAACTCTTCTAGGGGCGCTGTTGAGACATTAGGCCACGCCCACCAAATATTGCATTGGATTACTGTCCGGAGTTGGATAGGATCGATCTCAGTGAGTTTGGTGCAGCTGGACTCACAATTGTGGAATTAACAGCCAAACGTATGGACACGGCGTTACAGGTATATTCGCCACGCCGCCACGCACACCTGCTGCATCCAAACAAACAGCGTTGGAAACCATAACACACCAACATGTCTTCTGTTTGTGGACACAGTTTCATGTTGATTAGGTTAAAGAGGTCAGATAGGGACCGATCACAATAAAACATGACACTTCCTGTTCTAAGGGGGCGTGGCTTATGTGATCTCAAAATTTCACAATTGGGTCTTGTAGGGCATCCAAAGGTGATCACACACAGAAAGGTTGGTGGCTCTGTGAGTTTCTTTGTAGGAGATATAACTGTTTATTATTTTATGGTGAGTCAGTGAACTTTGACCCCTAGTATCACCCCTTCAGCATGCACGAAAACTCACCGTTTTGATAACTTTTAATCGGGCATGCCTTCTGAACCAACTGACCAAGTTTGAAGCCGATCCATCAAAAGCCCTAGGAGGAGTTCGATCAAATGCGACGTGTGTAAACGGCCAAAATGGGGTGAAATTTGCAAATTCAATCCAAAATGGCCGACTTCCTGTTTGACATACACTATGAGAACAATTATAAATTCTGAGTGTCTTGGGGAGTTCTACAAGTGTACCGAATTTCAAGTCTCTACAATAAAGTAACTGAATAGGAAAGGGTCTTTTGAAATTTTCTAGGGGGCGCTGTTGAGCCAATTCTTTTGCGATTTTTTCACGGACCATAAAATACGTAAATTTTTCACAGTCTCTATGGGCCTACCAATTTTGGTGAGTTTTTGAATATGTTAAAGCCCCCAAAAAGGCAATTCATTTGAGGCGAGAAAAATAAAAAAAATAAATTAAAGCTCCGCGGAGCATCGAGCGGCCCGAGCAGCCAAGCGCCGCTCGGCCTATAGCCACCGCGTGGTCCCAGCACCGCCTTCCCCCAGCCACCGCTGATGCTCTGACGGAGCAGCCGAACCCGCCCTCCTTGAATCACTCAGTGTGTCATGTTTGGCTTTGCTCACAGACAAAGCACAAAATCTGTTGCTGATTTGCTGCAGTGAATAGATCAGGGGTCACCAACCTTTTTGAAACTGAGAACTACTTCATGGGTACAGAATTATACAATGGCCTACCAGTTTGACACTCTCTTTTGAAATAAATTTACTCCGTTTGCCTTCAGTTATATATTATCAATAATGATTAATGATTCTCATCCATGAGAAGACACTGATCACGTTAATCATTTCTCACAATAATTAGCAATGAAAACAAGGTGGGAAACAGATGTCAATATTCAGCACTTTATCTCTTTTAATCTCAGTAATTGGGTGATTCTTTTTTGTGGCAACATTTCGGCCTCAGGATCTTTGAACAAAAGTATTGTTTTAAGTTTTGAATATTTGTTTACAACACTGACATGTTTAACAATAAGAAATAATAATGGGCAAGCACAGGATGGGATAAATTGATTATTACATGTGGGTTTTTTTTCACCATTGTCTCTGAATGTGTTCCACCCTTTTCTGAACATTTACATATGGACCACAAATAGTTAAAATTTAAATTTAAAAAGGAATTTTCTCAGGAAGAATGTGTCCCTTTTACTATATATGTTTTATTCTTGAAATTGTAACACATCATAAAGTTACAAATCATTTATGACTGTATTGCAAAGAAAACCCTTGTTTTTTACTCATTATTACTGACAGCATTGAAAATATTGGTAATTTTAAAAACTTATACCAATATTTGCATTTATTGGTCTTCAACTCCCAACATGGCTCAGAAAATCCACAGTACTTAATGTTTTTGTAACAATATTTAATTAAAATGTGTGGAATGGAACATAACATGGTGGATTGTCCATAACAGGGTGGAAAATCAAAGTCTTTGATTTTAAAATCTGATGATTTTATTATTAGTTGCAGGATTGGCTTTTTCAAGTCAAAGTATAGGTAGAGTATTTGTCCTGGCTCTATTTGGAAAGAACATGTGATATCTATATGACTTAAAATAATTTATTTTCACCCTAATTTCTGTCTTATTTGGTTCATGAACATAACAGGGTGGAAGATAAGAGGGTGGAACTTTTCTAACTAATTTACCTGTAGCTCTTTATGTGGTCAACATTTAGCTAGCTAACATTAAACCGAATAACAAACCTTTAGTGACTAAATCTAACATTATGTTTTTTAAATTCTACTGAATTAACATTTTTCAAAATCTTTCCTAACAGGGTGGAACACAACAGGGTAGAACTTTCTAACTAATTCATCTTTAGCTCTTTATGTGGTAATATTTAGCTAGCTAACCTTCAACAAATAACAAACCTTTAATGACTAAATCTAACATTATGCTTTTTAAATTCTACTGAATAAACATTTTTCACAATCTTTCCTAACAGCGTGGAACTTTAAGCCTAACATATACAGGTTTAACATATTTAAGAAAGGAAAAAGTACAGAGATGGTCACAGTTGAAGCTCACTTTGTTTTCCATGGTTGAATTCACATCAGAACCAATTGATGTCACTCACTTTAAATGGTTTTTATGGAATTTTAGACTTTTTCAAAACAGAAATGAAACATCATAACAGGGTGGAAAGTTAGTACTGGGACCTGTATAATAAGAAAATATCAAATGTGAAAATAGTTTCAGTAGATTAAATTGTATATTAAATAAGGTGTAGTCCAGTCAATCAACTTATTGAAGAAAAACAAATATAAATATATTTTATAGTTTAAATGTCTTGAGGAAGTCTATTATGCTGCACTGGGGACACATGAAATTGAACATATCCATCAACAAAAGGTGTGTAAAGAACAAAATTATATTTAAAAGGCATTTTGTTTATATTTGAATAATGGTAAACATCTAAATCCATCCATCCATCCATTTTCCTGCACCCTTGTCCCTTAGTGGGGTCGGGAGGGTTGCTGGCGCCCATCTCCAGCTGGCATGCAACATCTAAAGTATAATTAAATACTTTGTTGTACATATTTTGCAAATTTTACAAAAAATAATTGTAAGCAAAACATGGGGACATGGAATGTTGCCACAAAAAGAATCAACTTACATATTTTTAAATAAATCTTATCACATTTTGAACTCATGACCAAATCTGCTGCATTTTTAACAAATTGTAACTGTTACATGTCATGAACACACTTCTAAATTGAACACAATTCCTCAATATTTTAATTAAACTTTGCCATGACACTGCCATGTTGCTACAGACATCTGGTATTGGCTACCTTATTAGTGAGAAGACTTGCATTGCATGCTGTTCACCAGTGCTCTTTAATCTGGTGTGTAACTTGAAACTGCAACTGTGAGTGCATCTTTCAGATGTGCATCAGTGAGACATGTTCTGTGTTTGTTCTTGATGAAGTTCATGTCAGAAAATGCTGATTCACAGAGATAGGCTGAACCAAACAGGCTGGTAACCTTCATAGCTGCTGTGCATACACCACAGCACCATCAATTTTACTTGGCTTTCAACACCAGCGGGATCTAGTTTTAAATTGTATGTTTTTGTTTTTAAGCTGTATGTCTTAATTTTTTTATTATGTGGTGTTTTAATGTCTAGCACTTTTATCAGCTGTGTTTGTTTTAAAGTGCTTTGTAAATAAAGTTGGTTTGGTTTGATCCACTTAACGTACTGGGCTAAGTGGAATCAAGTTATAGTGTAGCTGTCACATTCATTCTTCAGTTTTTCAGTGGCTACCTGTATTAGATGTGTGCAAGATTTCCTGCTGTGTTGCCCGTACTGGACTGTGTTTGAGCTTCTCTTTATTAAATTATTATAAACATCATCATCATCACCTGGGTCTCGGTGTTCATCCTCACCACCAACAACCACAAATCATGAAAGTTTAAGATTTGGGAGAATGTTTGTGCATCTGAACAGCTTCATTGATACTTTATCTTTTCACTTGTGTTGACATTAGCTACATTATGTTTACAGCAGTGCTCCCTGCTGCAGCCTGCAACATCTCATGCAGATTGGCCAATGTATAGAGGAGATACAGCTATTTCATTAATCAAAAGGGTGCAGTGGAGTCAAGTTATAATCTAATCTTTAGAGGTCCAACAGAGTCGATCATAGAAAATCTGGTGCAAATCACATGAAGCCTGGTTGATTTAGAGCCGATTGTAGACATGGCTGGCATTGCTATTTGCTAATAAGGCATGCCCACATGCTTCAGCTAGCAGTAAACATACACAGAGTTCATCATCATGTCATTTTATATTAATTTGCACAGCATTGAACCCATTTGAGTCAGAGTAAAAGCAAGACTTCCGGCAGACAAAAACAGGTGACTTCCTGTTGGAGGGGGCGTGGCTAAGGTGATGTCATCATATGACCTTGTGAATGTGATCAAGGCTGGCCAATAATGAGACATGGAAAGTCTGATGAAGTTGTCACTTTTCCTGTAGAAGTTATTGCATTTTAGTATTTCATGGCACAAAGCCAAAGTTTGACACTTAGCCACGCCCACATGCTTTGATGTACGAGAATTCTTTTGATAACTTTTCATCTTCAATGTCTTAGGTGTGTGCTGAGCAGTTTAAAGTCTGTATCTCAAAAGCTGTAGGAGTTCGATCAGATGCGACGTCTATGTAAAACAGGAAATGGCGGGTTTGATCGAAAATGCCCGACTTCCTGTTGGGTTTGGACCATGGCTCCAAGAGACTTTTTTGTACATCCTGACAAGATACACATGTGTACCAAGTTTCATAATTCTAGGTTAAAGCATGGCTTGGGGCTGATGATTTAAACTCTTCTAGGGGGCGCTGTTGAGACATTAGGCCACGCCCACCAAATATTGCACTGGATTACTGTCCGGAGTTGGATCAGGATCCATCTCAGTGAGTTTGGTGCAGCTGGACTCACAATTGTGGAATACAGAGCCAAACGTAAGGACAGGTATATTCGCCACGCCGCCACGCCCACCTGCTGCATCCAAACCAAACGGGTTGGACACCCTGACACACCAACATGTCTTCTGTTTGTGGACACAGTTTCATGTTGATTATGTTAAAGAGGTCAGATAGGGACCGATCACAATAAAACATGACACTTCCTGTTCTAAGGGGGCGTGGCTTAGGTAATCTCAAAATTTCACAACTGGGTGTCGTAGGTCATCCAAAGGTGATCACACACAGAAAGTTGGTGGCTCTATGAGTTTCTTTGTAGGAATATAATTGTTATTATTTTATGGTGAGTCAGTGAACTTTGACCCCTGGTATCACCCCTTCAGCATGCACGAAAACTCACCGTTTTGATAACTTTTAATCGGGCATGCCTTCTGAACCAACTGACCAAGTTTGAAGCCGTTCCATCAAAAGCCCTAGGAGGAGTTCGATCAAATGCGACGTGTGTAAACGGCCAAAATGGGGTCAAATCGGAACTTCAATCCAAAATGGCCGACTTCCTAGGATACTTGCACTATGACATTATGTAAATTCTGAGTGTCTTGGGGAGCTCTACAACTGTAGGAATTTCAAGTCTCTACGATAAAGTAAGTGAATAGGAAAGGGTCTTTTGAAATTTCTAGGGGGCGCTGTTGAGCCATTTTTTATGCGATTTTTGCGTAGACCTTAAAATACGTAAATTTTTCACAGTCTCTATGGGCCCGCCAATTTTGGTGAGTTTTTGAATATGTTAAAGCCCCCAAAAAGGCAATTCATTTGAGGCGAGAAAAAAAAAAAATAAAAAATAATAACATTCGAAAACATAGCCTTCGCAGCGCTTAGCTGCTCGGCTAATAAAGCTCCGCGGAGCATCGAGCGGCCCGAGCAGCCAAGCGCCGCTCGGCCTATAGCCACCGCGTGGTTCCAGCACCGCCTTCCCACAGCCACCGCCGATGCTCTGACGGAGCAGCCGAACCGACCCTCCTTGAATTACTCAGTGTGTCATGTTTGGCATTGCTCACAGACAATGCACAAAAATACGTTGCAGATTGGCTGCAGCAAGTAGATCAGGGGTCACCAACCTTTTTGAAACTGAGAGCTACTTCATGGGTACTGAGTCATACAATGGGCTACCAGTTTGCCACTCTCTTCTGAAATAACAAATTTACTCAGTTTGCCGTTAGTTATATATTATCAATAATGATTAATGATACTTATCCATGAGAATACTCATCCATGAGAAGACACTGATCACGTTAATTATCTCACAATAATTAGCAATGAAAACAAGGTGGGAAACAAATATAATATTCAGCACTTTATCTCTTTTAATCTCAGTAATTGGGTGATTCTTTTTTGCGGCAAAATTTCGGCCTCAGGATTTTGAAAAAAAAGTATTTTAAGTTGTGAATATTTTGTTACAACACTGACATGTTTAACAATAAGAAATTAATAATGGGCAAGCACAGGATTGGATAAATTAATTATTACATGTGGGGTTTTTCCACCATTGTCTCTGAATGTGTTCCACCCTTTTATGAACATTTACATATGGACCACAAATAATAAATAATGAATTTTTCTTAGAAAGAGTGTGTCCCTTTTACTATATAATATGTTTTTTATTGAAATTGTCACACATCATGAAGTTACAAATCATTTATGACTGTATTGTAAAGAAAACCCTGTTTTTTACTCATTATTACTGACAGCATGAATATATTGGTAATTTTAAAACTTAGACCAATATTTGCATTTATTGGTCTTCAACTCCCAACATGGCTCAGAAAAATCCACAGTACTTAATGTTTCTGTTACAATATTTAATAAAAACATGTGTGGAATGGAACATAACATGGTGGATTGTCCCATAACAGGGTGGAAAATAAAAGTATTTGATTCTAAAATCTGATGATTTTCATTATTAGTTGCAGGATTCCTAACAGGGTGGAACTTTAAGCTTTACATATACAGGTTTAACATATTTAAGATAAGAAAAAGTACAGAGACGGTGATTGTTGAAGCTCACTTTGTTTTCCATGGTTGAACTCACATCAAAACCAATTGATGTCACTTACATTAAATGGTTTTTAAGGAATTTTAGACTTTTTGAATGCAGAAATGAAACATCCTAACAGGGTGGAAAGTTAGTACTGGCACATGTATAAGATGAAGAAATATCAAATGTGAAAATAGTTTCAGTAGATTAAATTCATATTAAAATAAGGTGTAGTCCAGTCAATCAGCTTTTGAAGAAAAAATAAATATAAATATATTTTATAGTTTAAATGTCATGAGGAAGTCTATTACGCTGCACTGGGACACATGAAATTGAACATGTCCGCAACAAAAGGTGTGTAAAGAACAAATATTTGAAAGGCATTTCGTTTATATTTGAATAATGACAAACATCTAAATGTATAATTAAAATACTTTGTTGTAAATATTTGGCACATTTTACAAAAATTAATAGTAAGCAAAACATGGGGACATGGAATGTTGCTGCAAAACAATCACCCAACTGTTACATTTTTAGATAACCACTTACATCTCTACATTTCATAGGAAAAATATCCAATTTTCACAAGCCACTCAAACAACTTTTTCAACAAATCATGAACTATGTTGCACCATGCTTCAAAAAGTTATCAATTATGTAATGTTAAAGAAAATCAATTACATATTTTTAAAAAATCTTGTCACATTTTGAACTCATGACCAAATCTGCTGCATTTTAATAAATTGTAACTGTTATATGTCATGAACACACTTTTAAATTGAACACAAGCTAGCTAACCTTCAACAGAATAACAAACCTTTAATGACTAAATCTAACATTATGCTTTTTAAATTTTACTGAATAAACATTTTTCACAATCTTTCCTAACAATCTTTCCACTGTCCAACGGCGCAACAAGTAACCAAGCAGAAGGAGCATCGTGACTGTTTTATCCTCCCTCCCACTGCAATGTTTGCCATTATATAGGAGACGAAATCAATTAGCAATGAGTATGCTATGTGTTCATACGTTCAACTTTTACTTATTCAGCGATTAAATAAATGTGTGTGTGTATATATATATACACACATTATTATATCTGATATATATATAATATTATATATATATATATATTATATATATATATATATATATATTATATATATATATATATATAAACAAATAAGGGTTCTAAGTGAGGCTTCAGTCCTTAGGAATTAGTAAAGATCCGTCCAGAAGAATCAGATCGTTCCTGAATGTTATATCACTATATTGCAGACTTTGGTCACAGCGTTGTCCCATATATGCGACACCTCAGTCAACACCGTATAATTCAGCGCATAGTGACAACTTTTTTTAATCAGATGCAACATTTGTCTCTGTACAGCTAGCTTAGCTAGCATCACGTCCACAGATATTACCTTTCTTTAAGCTATCCTTCCAAGTGACGCTAAAAGTTGGACGAAGTCCCCGCCGTCTGTGAAAGCGAAGCGCTGCTGATTTTACAGTCGCCATATATTTGATTTATGCAAGCTTTTATATTACGTGATTAGGCAGCTTCACCCGCTCAGAGGAAACCACTGCGCATGTCTTGGAGCTCCGCGTGCGAGTAAAGGTGGAGCCGATGGGTGATAACAGACACTACGTCACGTTATTGCTGGGATTTTACGGCGCCACCTTAAATCCCTGAACTTCACATTTTAACGGAAGAAAAGAGCAACGCGACTTGGATGTAACAGTAACGCTGCAGTTTTGTAGAAATGTAGTGAAGTAGAAAGTACATATACTTACTGTAAATGTAGTGGAGTAAAAGTAGAAAGAACCCATTATTAAATCTGCTTAAGTACAGAAACACGAAACTCTACTTAAGTACAGTACTTCCCACCACTGTTTACAGCAGCGCTCCCTGCTGCAGCCCGCAACATCTCATGCAGATTAGCCAATGTAGAGAGGAGATATAGCTATTTGATTAACCGAAGGGGGAAGTGGAGTCAAGTTATAATCTAATGCTATTGGGGTCTTTAGAGGTTCACTGAAGTCAGCCATAAATATCTGGTGGAAATCACATGAAGTCTGGTTGATTTAGAGACGATCGTTGACATGGCTGGTATTGCTATTTCTAATAAGGCACGCCCACATGCTTCAGCTAGCAGCCGAAGCATGTGGCTTCGGGTGCTAGCTGAAGCCACATGCTTCAGCACGCTTCCGCTGACGCACACTTGAAATCAGCCGTCGGAAACGGGGGGTGACATCACCATTAGAGATGGTTTTTTTTACTGAGTAAAAACTGAGTAAAAACTGAGTTTTTACTCAATGTAAAACTGAGTTTTACTCAGTTTACTCATAAAACTGAGTCTTTTACACAGACTCAGTTTGTGTTTTACACAAAATGAGTCTGTGTAAAACACAGACTCAAAACTGAGTCTGTGTAAAACTCAGTTATACACAGAGTTGATCATCATGTCATTTTATATCAATTAGCACAGCATTGAACCCATTTGAGTCAGAGTAAATGTAAGACTACAGAGATGGTGACAGTTGAAGCTCACTTTGTTTTCCATGGTTGAATTCACATCAAAACCAATTGATGTCACTTACATTAAATGGTTTTTGTGGAATTTTAGACTTTTTGAAGGCAGAAATGAAACATCATAACAGGGTTTAAAGTTAGTACTGGGACATGTATAATATGAAGAAAATATCAAATGTGAAAATGGTTTCAGTAGATTAAATTACATATTAAAATAAGGTGTAGTCCAGTCAATCAACTTATTGAAGAAAAAAAAAAATATAATATATATATATAATATATATATATAATATATATATATATAATATATATATAGTTTAAAAGTGATTAGAAAGTCTATTACACTGCACTGGGGACACATGAAAATGAACATGTCAGTCAACAAAAAGATGTGTAAAGAACAAAATAATATTTAAAAGGCATTGTGTTTATATTTGAATAATGGTAAACATCTAATTCCATCCATTTTCCTGCACCCTTGTCCCTTAGTGGGGTTGGGAGGGCTGCTGGTGCCCATCTCCAGCTGGCGTGCAAACATCTAAATGTATAATTAAAATACTTTGTTGTTCAGTTGTTTCAGTGGCTACCTGTATTAGCTGTGTGCAAGTTTTCCTGCCGGTGTTGCCCGTACTGGACTGTGTTTGAGCTTCTCTTTATTAATTATAATAAACATCATAATCATCACCTGGGTCTCAGTGTTCATCCTCACCACCTACAACCACAAATCATGACAGTTTAAGTTTTGGGAGAATGTTTGTGCATCTGAACAGCTGGATTGATACTTTATATCTAGTCACTTACGTTGGCATTATCTGCATTGTGTTTACAGCAGCGCTCCTTGGTGAAGCACACAACATCTCATGCAGATTAGCCAATGTAGAGATAAGATACAGCTGTTTGATTAACCTAGGGATGCAGTGGAGTCAAGTTATAATCTAATGCTATGGTCTTTAGAGAATCACTGAAGTCAGCCATAAATATCTGGTGAAATCACATGAAGCCTGGTTGATTTAGAGACGATTGTAGACATGGCTGGCATTGCTATTTGCTAATAAGGCATGCCACATGCTTCAGCAGCAGTCAACATACACAGAGTTCATCATCATGTCATTTATATAATTAGCACAGCATTGAACCCATTTGAGTCAGAGTAAAGCAAGACTTCCGGCAGACAAAAACAGGTTACTTCCTGTCGGAGGGGGGGCGTGGCTAAGGTGATGTCATCATATGACCTTGTGAATGTGATCAAGGCTGGCCAATAATGAGACATGGAAAGTCTGATGAAGTTGTCACTTTTCTGTAGAAGTTATTGCATTTTAGTATTTCATGGCACAAAGCCAAAGTTTGACACTTAGCCACGCCCACAGCTTTGATGTACGAGAATTCTTTTGATAACTTTCATCTTCAATGTCTTAAGTGTGTGCTGAGCGAGTTTGAAGTCTGTATCTCAAAAGCTGTAGGAGGAGTTCGATCAGATGCGACGTCTATGAAAAACCGGAAATGGCGGCTTTGATCCAAATGGCCGACTTCCTGTTGGGTTTGGACCATGGCTCCAAGAGACTTTTTTGTACATCCTACAAGATACACATGTGTACCAAGTTTCATAATTCTAGGTTAAAGCATGGCTTGGGGCTGATGATTTAAACTCTTCTAGGGGGCGCTGTTGAGACATTAGGCCACGCCCACCAAATATTGCACTGGATTACTGTCCGGAGTCGGATAAGGATCGATCTCAGTGAGTTTGGTGCAGCTGGACTCACAATTGTGGAATTAACAGCCAAACGTATGGACACGGCGTTACAGGTATATTCGCCACGCCGCCACGCACACCTGCTGCATCCAAAACAAACAGCGTTGGAAACCATAACACACCAACATGTCTTCTGTTTGTGGACACAGTTTCATGTTGATTAGGTAAAGAGGTCAGATAGGGACCGATCACAATAAAACATGACACTTCCTGTTCTAAGGGGGCGTGGCTTATGTGATCTCAAAATTTCACAATTGGGTCTTGTAGGGCATCCAAAGGTGATCACACACAGAAGGTTGGTGGCTCTGTGAGTTTCTTTGTAGGAGATATAACTGTTTATTATTTATGGTGAGTCAGTGAACTTTGACCCCTAGTATCACCCCTTCAGCATGCACGAAAACTCACCGTTTTGATAACTTTTAATCGGGCATGCCTTCTGAACAACTGACCAAGTTTGAAGCCGATCCATCCAAAGCCCTAGGAGGAGTTCGATCAAATGCGAAGGCTATAAACGGCCAAAATGGGGTGAAATTTGCAAATTCAATCCAAAATGGCCGACTTCCTGTTTGACATGCACTATGAGAACAATTATAAATTCTGAATGCTTGGGGAGTTCTACAAGTGTACCAAATTTCAAGTCTCTCCAATAAAGTAACTGAGGAGGAAAGGGTCTTTTGAAATTTCTAGGGGCGCCGTTGAGCCAATTTTTTGCGATTTTTGCGTAGACCTTAAAATACGTAAATTTTTCACAGTCTCTATGGACCCACCAATTTTGGTGAGTTTTTGAATATGTTGAAGCCCCCAAAAAGGCAATTCATTTGAGGCGAGAAAAATAAAAATAATTAAAGCTCCGCGGAGCCTCGAGCGGCCCTCGCAGCCAAGCGCCGCTCGGCCTATAGCCACCGCGTCTTCCCAGCACCGCCTTCCCCCAGCCACCGCTGATGCTCTGACGGAGCAGCCGAACCCACCCTCCTTGAATTTACTCAGTGTGTCATGTTTGGCTTTGCTCACAGACAATGCACAAAAGTATGTTGCTGTTTTGCTGCAGCGATTAGATCAGGGGTCACCAACCTTTTTGAAACTGAGAGCTACTTCATGGGTACCGAGTCATATAAAGGCTACCAGTTTGACACGCTCTTCTGAAATAACAAATTTACTCAGTTTGCCTTATACATTATCAGTAATGATTAATGATACTGATCCATGAGAATACTCATCCATGAGAAGGCACTGTTCACGTTAATGATTTCTCACAACAATTAGCAACAAAAACAAGGTGGGAAACAGATATCAATATTCAGCACTTTATCTCTTTTAATCTCAGTATTGGGTGATTCTTTTTTGCAGCAACATTTCGCCTCAGGATTTTGAAAAAAAAGTATTGTTTTAAGTTTTGAATATTTTGTTACAACACTGACATGTTTAACAATAAGAACTTAATAATGGGCAACTCAGGATTGGATAAATTAATTATTACATGTGGGTTTTTTCACCATTGTCTCTGAATGTGTTCCACCCTGTTATGAACATTTAGATATGGACCACACATAGTTAAACATTTAAATTTTGAAAAATAATGACATTTCTTAATATAGTTTTTCCCTTTTACTATATAATATCTTTTATTCTTGAAATTTAACACATCATGACGTTAGAATCATTTATGACTATTGTAAAGAAAAATCTGTTCTTTTACTCATTATTACTGACAGCATTGAAAATATTGGTAATTTTAAAAACTTATACCAATATTTGCATTTATTGGTCTTCAACTCCCAACATGCTTCAGAAAAATCCACAGTACTTAATGTTTCTGTAACAATATTTAATAAAAACTTTTGTGGAATGGAATATAACATGGTGTATTCTCCAATAACAGGGTGGAAAATCAAAGTCTTTGATTCTAAAATCTGATGATTTTCATTATTAGTTGCAGGATTTGCTCTTTGAAATCAAAGTATATGTAGAGATTTTTCCTGGCTCTATTTGGCAAGAACATGTGATATCCCTGTAGTGGATTTTCCATGACAGGTACTCATTGTTCCCCTCACAAGAGTCAATGGGGGTAACTAGTTAAATAAAACAGACAAATGGCAAAGTCATCTGATAATACCTCAGACTACTCTGCAACTCTATTCCATCATCTCAAAATTTTTAATTGACAAAGTTATTTCTTTTCACCCTAATTTCTACCTTATTTGGTTCAAGAACATACCAGGGTGGAACATAAGAGGGTGGAACTTTTCTAACTAATTTACCTGTAGTTCTTTATGTGGTCAACATTTAGCTAGCTAACATTCAACCGAATAACAAACTTTTAGTGACTAAATCTAACATTATATTTTTAAATTCTACTGTATAACATTTTCACAATCTTTCCTAACAGGGTGGAACATAACAGGGTGGAAAATAACATGGTGGAACTTTTCTAACTAATCTACCTGTTTCTCTTTGTGTGGTCAACATTTAGCTAGCTAACATTCAACCGAATAAAAACTTTTAGTGACTAAATCTAACATTATGTTTTTAATTTCTACTGATTAAACATTTTCACAATCTTTCCTATCAGGGTGGATCATAACAGAGTGGAACATAACACTCTGGTATGTTCCAAACAGGAATTCTAGTTATAGGTAGATGTCTAACTAACCTACCTGTAACTCTTTATGTGGTCAACATTTAGCTAGCTAAACTTCAACAAAATAACAAAACTTTAATGACTAATTATAATATTAGGTTTTTTTAATTCTACTGAATAAAATTTTTCACAATCTTCCTAACAGGGCGGAACTTTAAGTTTACATATACAGGTTTAACATATTTAAAATAAGAAAAGTACAGAGATGGTGACAGTTGAAGCTTACTTTGTTTTCCATGGTTGAATTCACATCAGAACCAATTGAAGTCATTTACATTAAATGGTTTTTATGGAATTTTAGACATTTGAAGGCAGAATTGAAACATCCTAACAGGGTGGAAAGTTAGAACTGGCACATGTATAATATGAAGAAAATATCAAATGAGAAATAGTTTCAGTAGTTTAAATTGCATATTAAAATAAGGTTAAATCAGTCAATCAACTTATTGAAGAAAAACATAAATATAAAAATATATTTTATAGTTTAAATGTCATGATTAAGTCTATTACGCTGCACTGGGGACACATGAAATTGAACATATCCATCAACAAAAAGGTGTGTAAAGAAGAAAATTATATTTAAAAGGCATTTTGTTTATATTTGAATAATGGTAAACATCTAAATCCATCCATCCATTTTCCTGCACCCTTTCCCTTAGTGTGGTCGGGAAGCTTGCTGGTGCACATCTCCAGCTAGCGTGCAAGCATCTAAATGTATAATTAAATACTTTGTTGTACAAATTTGGCACATTTTACAAAAAATAATTGTAAGCAAAACATGGGGACATGGAAGTTGCCCAAAAAAGAATCAACTTACATATTTTAAATAAATCTTACACATTTTGAACTCATGACCAAATCTGCATTTTTAAAAAATTGTAACTGTTATATGTCATGAACACACTTTTAAATGAACACAATTCCTCAATATTTTAATTAACTTTGCCATGACACTGCCATGTTGCCACTGACATCTGGTATTGGTTTCTTATTAGTGAGAAGACTGGCATTGGCATGCATGTTCACCAGTGCTCGTAATTGGTGTGTAACTTGAAACTGCAACTGTGAGTGCATCTTTCAGATGTGCATCAGTGAGGCATGTTCTGTGTTTGTTCTTGATGAAGTTCATCAGAAAACCTGATTCACAGAGATAGGTTGAACCAAACAGGCTGGCAACCTCATAGCTGCTGTGCATACACCACGCACCATCTATTTTACTTGCTTCAACACCAGCGGGATCTAGTTTAAATTGTATGTTTTGGTTTTTAAGATGTATCTTTAAATTTTTTTGTTATGTTGTGTTTTAATGTACAGCACTTTGTATCAGCTGTGGTTGTTTTAAAGTGCTTTGTAAATAAAGTTGGTTTGGTTTGATTCCACTTAACCTACAGGGCTAAGTGGAATCAAGTTATAATGTCGCTGTCACATTCAGTCTTCAGTTGTTTCAGTGGCTACCTGTATTAGATGTGTGCAAGATTTCCTGCGTGTTGCCGTACTGGATGTGTTTGAGCTTCTCTTTATTAAATTATAATAAACATCATCATCACCTGGGTCTCGGTGTTCATCCTCACACCAACAACCACAAATCATGACAGTTTAAGTTTTGGGAGAATGTATGTGCATCTGAACAGCTTGATTGATACTTTATCTGTCACTTGTGTTACATTAGCTGCATTGTGTTTACAGCAGCGCTCCCTGCTGCAGCCCACAACATCTCATGCAGATTAGCCAATGTAGAGATAAGATACAGCTGTTTGATTAACCTAGGGAGTGAGTGAAGTCAAGTTATAATCCAATCTTTAGAGGATCACCACAGTCGATCATAGAAAATCTGGTGCAAATGGATGAAGCCTGGTTGATTTAGAGATGATCGTAGACATGGCTGCATTGCTATTTGCTAATAAGGCATGCCCACATGCTTCAGCTAGCAGTCAACATACACAGAGTTCATCATCAAGTCATTTTATATCAATTGCACAGCATTGACCCATTTGAGTCAGAGTAAAAGAAGACTTCCGGCAGACAAAAACAGGTGACTTCCTGTTGGAGAGGGGCGTGGCTAAGGTGATGTCATCATATGACCTTGTGAATGTGATCAAGGCTGGCCAATAATGAGAATGGAAAGTCTGATGAAGTTGTCCTTTTCTGTAGAAGTTATTGCATTTTAGTATTTCATGGCACAAAGCCAAAGTTTGACACTTAGCCACGCCCACATGCTTTGATGTACGAGAATTCTTTTGATAACTTTTCACCTTCAATGTCTTAAGTGTGTGCTGAGCGAGTTTGAAGTCTGTATCTCAAAAGCTGTAGGAGGAGTTCGATCAGATGCGACGTCTATGAAAAACCGGAAATGGCGGCTTTGATCCAAAATGGCCGACTTCCTGTTGGGTTTGGACCATGGCTCCAAGAGACTTTTTTGTACATCCTGACAACGTACACATGTGTACCAAGTTTCATAATTCTAGGTTAAAGCATGGCTTGGGGCTGATGATTTAAACTCTTCTAGGGGGCGCTGTTGAGACATTAGGCCACGCCCACCAAATATTGCACTGGATTACTGTCCGGAGTGGATAAGGATCCATCTCAGTGAGTTTGGTGCAGCTGGACTCAAAATTGTGGAATACAGAGCCAAACGTATGGATATGGTGTTACAGGTATATTCGCCACGCCGCCACGCCCACCTGCTGCCTCCAAAACAAACAGCGTTGGAAACCATAACACACCAACATGTCTTCTGTTTGTGGACACAGTTTCATGTTGATTAGGTTAAAGAGGTCAGGTAGGGACCGATCACAATAAAACATGACACTTCCTGTTCTAAGGGGGCGTGGCTTATGTGATCTCAAAATGTCACAATTGGGTCTTGTAGGGCATCCAAAGGTGATCACACACAGAAAGTTTGGTGGCTCTGTGACTTCTTTTAGGAGATATAACTGTTAATTATTTTATGGTGAGTCAGTGAACTTTGACCCCTAGTATCACCCTTCAGCATGCACGAAAACTCACCGTTTTGATAACTTTGAATCGGGCATGCCTTATGAACAAACTGACCAAGTTTGAAGCCGATCCATCAAAATCCCTAGGAGGAGTTCGATCAAATGCGAAGGCTATGAACGGCCAAAATGGGGTGAAATTTGCAAATTCACTCCAACATGGCCGACTTCCTGTTGGACATGCACTATGAGAACAATTATAAATTCTGAGTGGCTTGGGGAGTTCTACAAGTGTACCAAATTTCAGGTCTCTACAATCAAGTAACTGAATAGGAAAGGGTCTTTTGAAATTTTCGAGGGGGCGCCGTTGAGCCATTTTTTTGCGATTTTTACGCGGACCTTAAAATACGTAAATTTTTCACAGTCTCTATGGGCCTACCAATTTTGGTGAGTTTTTGAATATGTTAAAGCCCCCAAAAGGCAATTCATTTGAGGCGAGAAAATAAAAATAAAAAAAAAAAAAAAAAAATAAAAATTAAAGCTCCGCGGAGCCTCAAGCGGCCCGAGCAGCCAAGCGCCGCTCCGGCCTATAGCCACCGCGGGGACCCAGCACCGCCGGCCGCCTGCCACCGCGTACCCTTTTGCACAGTTGAGGCGCGCGTCCGCCAGGCAGTTCGCACCGTTTACTTCGGCATGGTTCCCTGGCGACACACCACAAATTTGGTGTAGATCGGTAGATTAGAGAGGAGATATTGATGATGGGATAATCTAGGCGCACTGAAGAGTAAAATCACAATTCAAACCCGTTGGGCTCTTTAGCATTAGCACAGGTCAAACGTTTCCAGTTTGGTTCCAATCGGAAGATGTGTGTTAAATTCAAAGACAATTTTATGCATATGGCGAAGGACAGCCAGCTGGCCACGCCCCCTTGAGTCAGAGTTCATCATCACAGTTCCTAATCAGGTCATATAATGTCAGGAGGTAGAAGATTAATTCCATATGTATTTCTCAGTAAAATAAGACATACAGTAGAAAAAACAGGTAACTTCCAGTCAAAAGTGGGCGGAGCTACGGTTACGTCATCATCTGACCATGAGAATGTAATGAGGGTTTGTCAGTATTGAGACATAGGAAGTCTGAAGCAGCTGTGACCTTGTATGTGGAAGTTATTTCACTGATGTTTTATGGCGAATAGTCAAAGTTTGCACTTAGCCACGCCCACATGCGTTGACATACAAAAATTCCTGTGATAACTTTAGACCTATAATCTCTGAACTCTCTGCTCACTGAGTTTGAAGTCTGTATCTGAAACGCTGTAGGAGGAGTTCGATCAAATATGACGTCTCTGAAAAACAGCAAATGGCGGCTTTGATCCAAAATGGCCGACTTCCTGTTGGGTTTGGACCATGGCTCCAAGAGACTTTTCTGTAGGTCTTGACAAGATACACAAGTGTACCAAGTTTCATAATTCTAGGTTAAAGAATGGCTTGGGGCTGGTTATTTAAAATTTTCAAGGGGGCGCTGTTGAGACATTAGGCCACGCCCACAAAAAGTCACACTGGATTCCTGACGAGGGGCCCACAAGGATCAAACCTAGTGAGTTTGGTGCAGCTGGGCTTTAAACTGTGGAAATCAAGGCCAAACGTAAGGAGACGGCGTTAAAGGTCACTTCGCCACGCCGCCACGCCCACCTGCTGCATCCAAACCAAACGGGATTGGACACCCTGACACACCAACATGTCTTCTGTCTGTGGACACAGTTTCATGTTGATTAGGTCAAAGGGGTCAGATAGTGAACGTTCGCAGTAAAACATGACACTTCCTGTTCTAAGGGGGCGTGGCTTAGGTAATCTCAAAATTTCACAACTGGGTGTCGTAGGTCATCCAAAGGTGATCACACACAGAAAGTTTGGTGGCCCTGTGAGTTTATTTGTAAGAGATATAACAGTTTATTACATTCTGGTGAGTCGGTGAACTTTGACCCCTGCTACGACCCCTTCAGCATGCTCGAAAACTCACGAGTTTGATAACTTTGAATCGGCCATGCCTTATGAACAATCTCACCGAGTTTGAAGCCGATCGATCGAAATCCCTAGGAGGAGTTCGATCAAATGCGACGTGTGTAAACGGCCAAAATGGGCTCAAAATCGGAACTTCAATCCAAAATGGCCGACTTCCTAGGACAGTTGCACTATGACATTAATTGTAAATTCTGAGTGTCTTGGGGAGCTCTACAACTGTACCGACTTTCAAGTCTCTACGATAAAGTAAGTGAATAGAAAGGGTCTTTTGAAAGTTTCTAGGGGCGCCCTTGAGCAGTTTCTTATGCGATTTTTGCGATGACTTTAAAATACGTAAATTTTCACCCGCAGCATCTCATGTAGATTGGCCAATGTAGAGAGGAAATGCAGCTATTGATTAACCAAAAGGGGCAGTGGAGCCAAGTATAATATTGGAAAGAACATGTGATATCTATATGACTTAAAATTATTCTTTTCACCCTAATTTCTTCCTTATTTGGTTCATGAACATAACAGGGTGGAACATAAGAGGGTGGAACTTTCTAACTAATTTACCTGTAGTTCTTTATGTGGTCAACATTTAGCTAGCTAACATTAAACCGAATTACAAACTTTTAGTGACTAAATCTAACATTATGTTTTTTAAATTCTACTGAATAAACATTTTCACAATCTTTCTTAACAGGGAGGAACATAACAGGATGGGACTTTCTAACTAATCTACCTTTAGCTCTTATGTGGTCAACATTTAGCTACCTAACCATCAACAGAATTATAATCCATTAACCCATGGGATTCAGTGTTGTAAATGGCCGTTTTTATTAATTTTGATTTACCTTTATATTTCTTAATAAAAAACATGAATATTTCTTTATGTGCTAACATTTTTTAGGACAACCTGAACTTTGTCAATTTACACGTATTTCGTCATTTGGACATACTGACATTGCATTTTGGCCTAAAATCACACAAAAAAAGAAAATTCGAGTAGAAAAAGTTTTTGTTTTTGTCACTGTGAAACCCACAAATATGTATAACAATTACGTTTATGGTTTAGAATTCTAAAGTATACTCTATTTTCAAAATTAATATGTACAAATATAGCAAGCAACTCATGTATATTAAATTATTATCAATAAAATGTAGGTAATCCATTCGTTCCTGTGCTACTATTTACAAAATATCAAATCAAGATTCCAAAAATGTATAACTTTCCTAAATATATTAAATCCTGGCAATTACTTCTCCTGACAATTTTAACACACTATAAATTTCAAAATCAATATGTACAAATACAGGAAACAACTCATGTTTAGAAGATTATCATCAACAAAATGTAGGTAATTCATTCATTTGTGCACAAACACATCACTGCATGGAAGGGCACAGACAAAATATGTTTTGCTAAATTAATAATTACATGTGTTTTTTTTCACCATTCTCTCTGAATGTGTTCCACCCTGTTTTGAACATTTACATATGGACCACAAATAGTTAAACATTTAAATTAAAAAATTGACTTTTTCTTAGAAAGAGTGTGTCCCTTTTACTATATAATATTTTATTCTTGAAATTGTAACACATCATGAAGTTACAAATCATTTATGACTATTGTAAAGAAAAATCTGTTTTTTTACTCATTATTACTGACAGCATTGAAAATATTGGTAATTTTAAAAACTTATACCAATATTTGCATTTATTGGTCTTCAACTTCCAACATGGCTCAGAAAAAATCCACAGTACTTAATGTTTCTGTAACAATATTTAATACAAACATGTGTGGAATAGAACATAACATGGTGGATTGTCCCATAACAGGGTGGAAAATCAAAGTCTTTGATTCTAAAATCTGAAGATTTTCATTATTAGTTGCAGGATTCGCTCAGTCAAAGTACAGGTAGAGTGTTTGCACTGGTTCTGTTTGGCAAGAACATTTGATATCCCTGTAGTTGATTTTCCTATGACATGTACTCATTGTTCCCCTCACATGAGTCAATGGGGTAACTAGTGAAATGAAAACAGACAAATGGCAAAGACATCTGATAATACCTCAGACTACTCTGCAACTCTATTCCATCAACTCAAAAATTTTTATTTTACTTAAAATTATTTATTTTCACCCTAATTTCTGTCTTATTTGGTTCATGAACATAACAGGGTGGAAGATAAGAGGGTGGAACTTTTCTAACTAATTTACCTGTAGCTCTTTATGTGGTCAACATTTAGCTAGCTAACATCAAACCGAATAACAAACCTTTAGTGACTAAATCTAACATTGTTTTTTAAAATCTACTGAATTACAATTTTTCACAATCTTTCCTAACAGGGTGGAACATAACAGGGTAGAACTTTCTAACTAATTCATCTTTAGCTCTTTATGTGGTAAATATTTAGCTAGCTAACCTTCAACAAAATAACAAACCTTTAATGACTAAATCTAACATTATGCTTTTAAAATTCTACTGAATAAACATTTTTCACAATCTTTCCTAACAGCGTGGAACTTTAAGCCTAACATATTCAGGTTTAACATATTTAAGAAAGGAAAAAGTACAGAGATGGTCACAGTTGAAGCTCACTTTGTTTTCCACGGTTGAATTCACATCAGAACCAATTGATGTCACTCACTTTAAATGGTTTTTATGGAATTTTAGACTTTTTCAAAACAGAAATGAAACATCATAACAGGGTGGAAAGTTAGTTCTGGGACCTGTATAATAAGAAAATATCAAATGTTAAAATAGTTTCAGTAGATTAAATTGTATATTAAAATAAGGTGTAGTCCAGTCAATCAACTTATTGAAGAAAAACAAATATAAATATATTTTATAGTTTAAATGTCTTGAGGAAGTCTATTATGCTGCACTGGGGACACATGAAATTGAACATGTCAGTCAACAAAAAGGAGTATAAAGAAAAAGTTAATATTTAAAAGCCATTTTGTTTATATTTGAATAATGGCAAACATCTAAATCCATCCATCCATTTTCCTGCACCCTTGTCCCTTAGTGGGGTCGGGAGGGTTGCTGGCGCCCATCTCCAGCTGGCATGCAAACATCTAAAAGTATAATTAAAATACTTTGTTGTACATATTTGCAAATTTTACAAAAAATAATTGTAAGCAAAACATGGGGACATGGAATGTTGCCACAAAAAAGAATCAACTTACATATTTTTAAATAAATCTTATCACATTTTGAACTCATGACCAAATCTGCTGCATTTTAACAAAATTGTAACTGTTACATGTCATGAACACACTTCTAAATTGAACACAATTCCTCAATATTTTAATTAAACTTTGCCATGACACTGCCATGTTGCTACAGACATCTGGTATTGGCTACCTTATTAGTGAGAAGACTTGCATTGCATGCTGTTCACCAGTGCTCTTTAATCTGGTGTGTAACTTGAAACTGCAACTGTGAGTGCATCTTTCAGATGTGCATCAGTGAGACATGTTCTGTGTTTGTTCTTGATGAAGTTCATGTCAGAAAACTCTGATTCACAGAGATAGGTTGAACCAAACAGGCTGGTAACCTTTATAGCTGCTGTGCATACACCACAGCACCATCAATTTTACTTGGCTTTCAACACCAGCGGGATCTAGTTTTAAATTGTATGTTGTATTTTTAAGCTGTATGTCTTAATTTTTTTATTGTTGTGTTTTAATGTACAGAACTTTGCATCAGCTGTGGTTGTTTTAAAGTGCTATGTAAATAAAGTTGGTTTGGTTTGATTCCACTTAACCTACAGGGCTAAGTGGAATCAAGTTATAGTGTAGCTGTCACATTCAGTCTTCAGTTGTTTCAGTGGCTACCTGTATTAGATGTGTGCAAGTTTCCTGCTGTGTTGCCCGTACTGGACTGTGTTTGAGCTTCTCTTTAATGAATTATAATAAACATCATCATCGTCATCATCATCACCTGGGTCTCAGTGTTCATCCTCACCACCAAAAACCACAAATCATGACAGTTTAAGATTTGGGAGAATGTATGTGCATCTGAACAGCTTGATTGATACTTTATCTAGTCACTTGTGTTGACATTAGCTGCTTTGTGTTTAGTTATAATCCAATCTTTAGAGGATCACCACAGTCGATCATAGAAAATCTGGTGCAAATTGGATGAAGCCTGGTTGATTTAGAGATGATCGTAGACATGGCTAGCATTGCTATTTGCTAATAAGCATGCCCACATGCTTCAGCTAGCAGTCAACATACACAGAGTTCATCATCATGTCATTTTATATTAATTTGCACAGCATTGAACCCATTTGAGTCAGAGTAAAAGCAAGACTTCCGGCAGACAAAAACAGGTGAATTCCTGTTGGAGGGGGCATGGCTAAGGTTATGTCATCATATGACCTTGTGAATGTGATCAAGGCTGGCCAATAATGAAACATGGAAAGTATGATGAGGTGGTCACTTTTCCTGTAGAAGTTATTGCATTTTAGTATTTCATGGCACAAAGCCAAAGTTTGACAATTAGCCACGCCCACATGCTTTGATGTACGAGAATTCTTTTGATAACATTTCACCTTCAATGTCTTAAGTGTGTGCTGAGCGAGTTTGAAGTCTGTATCTCAAAAGCTGTAGGAGGAGTTCGATCAGATGCGACGTCTATGAAAAACCGGAAATGGCGGCTTTGATCCAAAATGGCCGACTTCCTGTTGGGTTTGGACGATGGCTCCAAGAGACTTTTTTGTACATCCTGACACGATACACATGTGTATCAAGTTTCATAATTCTAGGTTAAAGCATGGCTTGGGGCTGATGATTGAAAATATTCTAGAGGGCGCTGTTGAGACATTAGGCCACGCCCACCAAATATTGCACTGGATTACTGTCCGGAGATGGATCAGGATCCATCTCAGTGAGTTTGGTGCAGCTGGACTCAAAATTGTGGAATACAGAGCCAAACGTAAGGACAGGTATATTCGCCACGCCGCCACGCCCACCTGCTGCATCCAAACCAAACGGGGTTGGACACCCTGACACACCAACATGTCTTCTGTTTGTGGACACAGTTTCATGTTGATTATGTTAAAGAGGTCAGATAGGGACCGATCACAATAAAACATGACACTTCCTGTTCTAAGGGGGCGTGGCTTAGGTAATCTCAAAATTTCACAACTGGGTGTCGTAGGTCATCCAAAGGTGATCACACACAGAAAGTTTGGTGGCTCTATGAGTTTCTTTGTAGGATATATAACTGTTTATTATTTTATGGTGAGTCAGTGAACTTTGACCCCTGGTATCACCCCTTCAGCATGCACGAAAACTCACCGTTTTGATAACTTTTAATCGGGCATGCCTCATGAACCAACTGACCAAGTTTGAAGCCGTTCCATCAAAAGCCCTAGGAGGAGTTCGATCAAATGCGACGTGTGTAAACGGCCAAAATGGGGTCAAAATCGGAACTTCAATCCAAAATGGCCGACTTCCTAGGATACTTGCACTATGACATTAATTGTAAATTCTGAGTGTCTTGGGGAGCTCTACAACTGTAGCGAATTTCAAGTCTCTACGATAAAGTAAGTGAATAGGAAAGGGTCTTTTGAAAATTTCTAGGGGGCGCTGTTGAGCCATTTTTTATGCGATTTTTGCGTAGACCTTAAAATACGTAAATTTTTCACAGTCTCTATGGGCCCACCAATTTTGGTGAGTTTTTGAATATGTTAAAGCCCCCAAAAAGGCAATTCATTTGAGGCGAGAAAAATAAAAAAAATAATTAAAGCTCCGCGGAGCATCGAGCGGCCCTCGCAGCCAAGCGCCGCTCGGCCTATAGCCACCGCGTGTGCCCAGCACCGCCTTCCCCCAGCCACCGCCGATGCTCTGACGGAGCAGCCGAACCCGCCCTCCTTGAATTTACTCAGTGTGTCATGTTTGGCTTTGCTCACAGACAATGCACAGAAATCTGTTGCTGATTGGCTGCAGCGAGTAAATCAGGGGTCACCAACCTTTTTGAAACTGAGAGCTACTTCATGGGTACCGAGTCATATAAAGGCTACCAGTTTGACACGCTCTTCTGAAATAACAAATTTACTCAGTTTGCCTTATGCATTATCAATAATGATTAATGATTCTCATCTATGGGAAGAAACGGATCACGTTAATGATTTCTCACAATAAATAGCATTGAAACCAAGGTGGGAAACAGATAATCAATATTCATCACTTTATCTTTTAATCTCAATAATTGTTACATTTTTAGATAGCCACTTATATCACTACATTTTGTAGGAAAAATTTCCAATTTTCCCTTGCCACTCACAAACATTTCTTTTAACAAATTATGAACTATGTTGCACCATATTTCAAAAAGTTATCAGTTATGTAATGTTAAAGAAAAATCAACTTACATGTTTTTAAATAAATCTTATCACATTTTGAACTCATGACTGTAGCATTTTTAACAAAATTATAACTTATATGTAATGAACACACTTTTAAATTGTACACAATTCCTCAATATTTTAATTGAACTTTGCCATGACACTGCCATGTTGCCACTGACATCTGGTATTGGTATCCTTATTAGTGAGAAGACTGGCATTGCATGCTGTTCACCAGTACTCCATAATCTGGTGTGTAACTTGAAACTGCAACCGTGAGTGCATCTTTCAGATGTGCATCAGTGAGACATGTTCTGTGTTTGTTCTTGATGAAGTTCATGTCAGAAAACACTGATTCACAGAGATCGGTTGAACCAAACAAGCTGGTAACCTTCATAGCTGCTGTGCATACACCACTGCACCATCAATTTTACTTTGCTTTCCACACCAGAGGGATCTAGTTTTAAATTGTATGTTTTGGTTTTTTAACTGTATGTTTTAATATTTTTAATAATATTGTGTTTTAATTTACAGCACTTTGTATCAGCTGTGGTTGTTTTAAAGTGCTTTGTAAATAAAGTTGGTTTGGTTTGGTTTGATTCCACTTAATTTACAGGGCTAAGTGGAATCAAGTTATAATGTAGCTGTCACATTCAGTCTTCAGTTGTTTCAGTGGCTACCTGTATTAGCTGTGTGCAAGATTTCCTGCTGTGTTGCCCGTACTGGACTGTGTTTGAGCTTCTCTTTATTAAATTATAATAAACATCATCATCATCACCTGGGTCTCAGTGTTCATCCTCACCACCAACAACCACAAATCATGGCAGTTTAAGTTTTGGGAGAATGTTTGTGCATCTGAACAGCTTTATTGATACTTTATCTTTTCACTTGTGTTGACATTAGCTACATTATGTTTACAGCAGTGCTCCCTGCTGCAGCCTGCAACATCTCATGCAGATTGGCCAATGTATAGAGGAGATACAGCTATTTCATTAATCAAAAGGGTGCAGTGGAGTCAAGTTATAATCTAATCTTTAGAGGTCCAACAGAGTCGATCATAGAAAATCTGGTGCAAATCACATGAAGCCTGGTTGATTTAGAGTCGATTGTAGACATGGCTGGCATTGCTATTTGCTAATAAGGCATGCCCACATGCTTCAGCTAGCAGTCAACATACACAGAGTTCATCATCATGTCATTTTATATCAATTTGCACATCATAGAACCCATTTGATTGAGAGTAAAAGAAAGACTTCCTGCAGACAAAAACAGGTGACTTCCTGTTGGAGGGGGGCATGGCTAAGGTGATGTCATCATATGACCTTGTGAATGTGATCAAGGCTGGCCAATAATGAGACATGGAAAGTCTGATGAAGTTGTCACTTTTCCTGTAGAAGTTATTGCATTTCAGTATTTCATGGCACAAAGCCAAAGTTTGACACTTAGCCACGCCCACATGCTTTGATGTACGAGAATTTTTTTGATAACTTTTCATCTTCAATGTCTTAAGTGTGTGCTGAGCGAGTTTGAAGTCTGTATCTCAAAAGCTTTAGGAGGAGTTCGATCAGATGCGACGTCTATAAAAAACAGGAAATGGCGGCTTTGATCCAAAATGGCCGACTTCCTGTTGGGTTTGGACGATGGCTCCAAGAGATTTTTTGTACATCCTGACAAGATATACATGTGTATCAAGTTTCATAATTCTAGGTTAAAGCATGGCTTGGGGCTGATGATTTAAAATATTCTAGAGGGCGCTGTTGAGACATCAGGCCACGCCCACCAAATATTGCAATGGATTACTGTCCGGAGTTGGATCAGGATCCATCTCAGTGAGTTTGGTGCAACTGGACTCAAAATTGTGGAATACAGAGCCAAACGTACGGACAGGTATATTCGCCACGCCGCCACGCCCACCTGCTGCATCCAAACCAAACGGGGTTGGACACTCTGACACACCAACATGTCTTCTGTTTGTGGACACAGTTTCATTTTGATTATGTTAAAGAGGTCAGATAGGGACCGATCACAATAAAACATGACACTTCCTGTTCTAAGGGGGCGTGGCTTAGGTAATCTCAAAATTTCACAACTGGGTGTCGTAGGTCATCCAAAGGTGATCACACACAGAAAGTTTGGTGGCTCTATGAGTTTCTTTGTAGGAGATATAATTGCTGATTATTTTATGGTGAGTCAGTGAACTTTGACCCTGGTATCACCCCTTCAGCATGCACGAAAACTCACCGTTTTGATAACTTTTAATCAGGCATGCCTTATGAACCAACTGACCAAGTTTGAAGCCGTTCCATCAAAAGCCCTAGGAGGAGTTCGATCAAATGCGACGTGTGTAAACGGCCAAAATGGGGTCAAAATCGGAACTTCAATCCAAAATGGCCGACTTCCTAGGATAATTGCACTATGACATTAATTGTAAATTCTGAGTGTCTTGGGGAGCTCTACAACTGTAGCGAATTTCAAGTCTCTACGATAAAGTAAGTGAATAGGAAAGGGTCTTTTGAAAATTTCTAGGGGGCGCTGTTGAGCCATTTTTTATGCGATTTTTGCGTAGACCTTAAAATACGTAAATTTTTCACAGTCTCTATGGGCCCACCAATTTTGGTGAGTTTTTGAATATGTTAAAGCCCCCAAAAAGGCAATTCATTTGAGGCGAGAAAAATAAAAAAAAAAAAAATAATAAACATTCGAAAAACAATAGGCCTTCGCAGCGCTTAGCTGCTCGGGCCTAATAAACATTCGAAAAACAATAGGCCTTCGCAGCGCTTAGCTGCTCGGGCCTAATAATAAACATTCGAAAAACAATAGGCCTTCGCAGCGCTTAGCTGCTCGGGCCTAATTAAAGCTCCGCGGAGCATCGAGCGGCCCGAGCAGCCAAGCGCCGCTCGGCCTATAGCCACCGCGTGGTCCCAGCACCGCCTTCCCCCAGCCACCGCTGATGCTCTGACGGAGCAGCCGAACTCGCCCTCCTTGAATTACTCAGTGTGTCATGTTTGGCTTTGCTCACAGACAAAGCACAAAAATCTGTTGCTGATTTGCTGCAGCGAATAGATCAGGGGTCACCAACCTTTTTGAAACTGAGAACTACTTCATGGGTACAGAATTATACAATGGCCTACCAGTTTGACACTCTCTTTTGAAATAAATTTACTCCGTTTGCCTTCAGTTATATATTATCAATAATGATTAATGATACTCATCCATGAGAAGACGCTGATCACGTTAATTCCTCACAATAATTAGAAATGAAAAAAGGTGGGAAACAGATATCAATATTCAGCACTTTATCTCTTTTAATCTCAGTGATTGGGTGATTCTTTTTTGCGGCAACATTTCGGCCTCAGGTTCTTTGAAAAAAAGTATTGTTTTAAGTTTTGAATATTTGTTTACAACACTGACATGTTTAACAATAAGAAATAATAATGGGCAAGCACAGGATGGGATAAATTGATTATTACATGTGGGTTTTTTCACCATTGTCTCTGAATGTGTTCCACCCTTTTCTGAACATTTACATATGGACCACAATAGTTAAAATTTAAATTTAAAAGGAATTTTTCTCAGGAAGATGTGTCCCTTTTACTATATATGTTTTATTCTTGAAATTGTAACACATCATAAGTTACAAATCATTTATGACTGTATTGCAAAGAAAACCCTTGTTTTTTACTCATTATTACTGACAGCATTGAAATATTGGTAATTTTAAAAACTTATACCAATATTTGCATTTATTGGTCTTCAACTCCCAACATGGCTCAGAAAATCCACAGTACTTAATGTTTTTGTAACAATATTTAATTAAAATGTGTGGAATGGAACATAACATGGTGGATTGTCCATAACAGGGTGGAAAATCAAAGTCTTTGATTTTAAATCTGATGATTTTATTATTAGTTGCAGGATTGGCTTTTTCAAGTCAAAGTATAGGTAGAGTATTTGTCCTGGCTCTATTTGGAAAGAACATGTGATATCTATATGACTTAAAATTATTTCTTTCACCCTAATTCTTTCTTATTGTGTTCATGAACATAACAGGGTGGAACATAAGAGGGTGGAACTTTTCTAACTAATTTACCTGTAGTTCTTTATGTGGTCAACATTTAGCTAGCTAACATTCAACCGAATAACAAACTTTTAGTGACTAAATCTAACATTATGTTTTTAATTTCTACTGATTAAACATTTTCACAATCTTTCCTATCAGGGTGGATCATAACAGAGTGGAACATAACACTCTGGTATGTTCCAACAGGAATTCTAGTTATAGGTAGATGTCTAACTAACCTACCTGTAACTCTTTATGTGGTCAACATTTAGCTAGCTAAACTTCAACAAATAACAAACTTTAATGACTAATTATAATATTAGGTTTTTTAATTCTACTGAATAAAATTTTTCACAATCTTTCCTAACAGGGCGGAACTTTAAGTTTACATATACAGGTTTAACATATTTAAAAAGAAAAGTACAGAGATGGTGACAGTTGAAGCTTACTTTGTTTTCCATGGTTGAATTCACATCAGAACCAATTGAAGTCATTTACATTAAATGGTTTTTATGGAATTTTAGACATTTGAAGGCAGAATTGAAACATCCTAACAGGGTGGAAAGTTAGAACTGGCACATGTATAATATGAAGAAAATATCAAATGAGAAATAGTTTCAGTAGTTTAATTGCATATTAAAATAATGTAAGTCCAGTCAATCAACTTATTGAAGAAAAACATAAATATAAATATATTTTATAGTTTAAATGTCATGATTAAGTCTATTACGCTGCACTGGGGACACATGAAATTGAACATATCCATCAACAAAAAGGTGTGTAAAGAACAAATTATATTTAAAAGGCATTTTGTTTATATTTGAATAATGGTAAACATCTAAATCCATCCATCCATCCATTTTCCTGCACCCTTTCCCTTAGTGTGGTCGGAGCTTGCTGGTGCACATCTCCAGCTAGCGTGCAAGCATCTAAATGTATAATTAAATACTTTGTTGTACAAATTTGGCACATTTTACAAAAATAATTGTAAGCAAAACATGGGGACATGGAATGTTGCCTCAAAAAGAATCAACTTACATATTTTAAATAAATCTTATCACATTTGAAATCATGACCAAATCTGCTGCATTTTTAAGAAATTGTAACTCTTGCATGTCATGAACACACTTAAATTGAACACATTCCTCAATATTTTAATTCAACTTTGCAATGACACTGCCATGTTGCCACTGACATCTGGTTGGTTTCTTATTAGTGAGAAGACTGGCATTGCATCTGTTCACCAGTACTCCATAATTTGGTGTGTAACTTGAAACTTCAAGTGTGAGTGCATCTTTCAGATGTGCATCAGTGAGACATATTCTGTGTTTGTTCTTGATGAAGTTCATGTCAGAAACACTGATTCACAGAGATAGGTTGAACGAAACAGGCTGGTAACCTTCATAGCTGCTGTGCATACACCACAGCACCATCAATTTACTTTGCTTTCAACACCAGCGGGATCTAGTTTTAAATTGTATGTTGTATTTTTAAGCTGTATGTCTTAATTTTTTATTATGTGGTGTTTTAATGTCTAGCACTTTTATCTGCTGTGTTTGTTTTTATTTTCTTTTTATATAAAGTTTGTTTGGTTTGATTCCACTTAACGTACTGGGCTAGGTGGAATCAAGTTATAGTGTAGCTGTCGCATTCATTCTTCAGTTTTTTCAGTGGCTACCTGTATTAGATGTGTGCAAGATTTCCTGCTGTGTTGCCCGTACTGGACTGTGTTTGAGCTTCTCTTTATTAAATTATAATAAACATCATTATCATCACCTGGGTCTCGGTGTTCATCCTCACCACCAACAACCACAAATCATGACAGTTTAAGTTTTGGGAGAATGTTTGTGCATCTGAACAGCTTCATTGATACTTTATCTTTTCACTTGGTTGACATTAGCTACATTATGTTTACAGCAGTGCTCCCTGCTGCAGCCTGCAACATCTCATGCAGATTGGCCAATGTATAGAGGAGATACAGCTATTTCATTAATCAAAAGGGTGCAGTGGAGTCAAGTTATAATCTAATCTTTAGAGGTCCAACAGAGTCGATCATAGAAAATCTGGTGCAAATCACATGAAGCCTGGTTGATTTAGAGCCGATTGTAGACATGGCTAGCATTGCTATTTGCTAAAGGCACAGATTGGCCAATGTATAGAGGAGATACAGCTATTTCATTAATCAAAAGGTGCAGTGGAGTCAAGTTATAATCTAATCTTAGAGCATCACCACAGTCATCATAGAAATTGGTGCAATCACATGAAGCCTGGTTGATTTAGAGACGATTGTAGACATGGCTGGCATTGCTATTTGCTAATAAGGCATGCCCACATGCTTCAGCTAGCAGTAACATACACAGAGTTCATCATCATGTCATTTTATATTAATTTGCACAGCATTGAACCCATTTGAGTCAGAGTAAAAGCAAGACTTCGGCAGACAAAAACAGGTGACTTCCTGTTGGAGGGGGCGTGGCTAAGGTGATGTCATCATATGACCTTGTGAATGTGATCAAGGCTGGCCAATAATGAGACATGGAAAGTCTGATGAAGTTGTCACTTTTCCTGTAGAAGTTATTGCATTTTAGTATTTCATGGCACAAAGCCAAAGTTTGACACTTAGCCACGCCCACATGCTTTGATGTACGAGAATTCTTTGATAACTTTCATCTTCAATGTCTTGGTGTGTGCTGAGCAAGTTTAAGTCTGTATCTCAAAAGCTGTAGGAGTTCGATCAGATGCGACGTCTATGAAAAACAGGAAATGGCGGATTTGATCCAAAATGGCCGACTTCCTGTTGGGTTTGGACCATGGCTCCAAGAGACTTTTTGTACATCCTGACAAGATACACATGTGTACCAAGTTTCATAATTCTAGGTTAAAGCATGGCTTGGGCTGATGATTTAAACTCTTCTAGGGGGCGCTGTTGAGACATTAGGCCACGCCCACCAAATATTGCACTGGATTACTGTCCGGAGTTGGATAAGGATCGATCTCAGTGAGTTTGGTGCAGCTGGACTCACAATTGTGGAATACAGAGCCAAACGTAAGGACAGGTATATTCGCCACGCCGCCACGCCCACCTGCTGCATCCAAACCAAACGGGGTTGGACACCCTGACACACCAACATGTCTTCTGTTTGTGGACACAGTTTCATGTTGATTATGTTAAAGAGGTCAGATAGGGACCGATCACAATAAAACATGACACTTCCTGTTCTAAGGGGGCGTGGCTTAGGTAATCTCAAAATTTCACAACTGGTGTCGTAGGTCATCCAAAGGTGATCACACACAGAAAGTTTGGTGGCTCTATGAGTTTCTTTGTAGGATATATAATTGTTAATTATTTATGGTGAGTCAGTGAACTTTGACCCCTGGTATCACCCCTTCAGCATGCACGAAAACTCACCGTTTTGATAACTTTTAATCGGGCATGCCTTCTGAACCAACTGACCAAGTTTGAAGCCGTTCCATCAAAAGCCCTAGGAGGAGTTCGATCAAATGCAACGTGTGTAAACGGCCAAAATGGGGTCAAAATCGGAACTTCAATCCAAAATGGCCGACTTCCTAGATACTTGCACTATGACATTAATTGTAAATTCTGAGTGTCTTGGGGAGCTCTACAACTGTAGTGAATTTCAAGTCTCTACGATAAAGTAAGTGAATAGGAAAGGGTCTTTTGAAATTTCTAGGGGGCGCTGTTGAGCCATTTTTTATGCGATTTTTGCGTAGACCTTAAAATACGTAAATTTTTCACAGTCTCTATGGCCACAATTGGGATTTGAATAAAAAAAAAAAAAAAAAAAAAAAAAAAAAAAAAAAGCTCCGCGGACCAAGCCCACACCAACCCCCCCAACCCCCCCCCCCCCCCCCCCCCCCCACCCACCCCCATTCCACCTCCTCGCTGTCCTCACCCAAATTTGTGGTGAGTTTTTGATAATCAGGCCTTAAATTCAAACCCGCCTTACAAACAGGTCAAACGTATCCAGTTGGTGCCAATCGGAAGATGCATGGTGATCAAGACAGTTGTATGCATATGGCGAAGGACAGACAGTTGGCCACGCCCCCATGAGTCAGAGTTCATCCTCAAAGTTCATCATCAGGTGATATTATGTCAGGTGGTAGAAGATTAATTCCATATGTATTACTCAGTAAAAATAAGACATACAGTAGAAAAAACAGCTGAATTCCTGTAAAAGTGGGCGGAGCTAAGGTTACGTCATCATCTGACCATGAGTGTTGGTCAGTAGTGAGACATAGGAAGTGGGAAGCAGCAGTGACCTTGTATGTGGAAGTTATGTCACTTGATGTTTTATGGCGAATAGTCAAAGTTTGGCACTTAGCCACGCCCACATGCTTTGACATACCAAAATTCCTGTGATAACTTTAGACCTTTAATGTCTCAACTCTCTGCTGACTGAGTTTGAAGTCTGTATGTCAAACGCTGAAGGAGGAGTTCGATCAAATAGGACGCTCTGAAAAATGACAAATGGGGGCTTTTATCCAAAATGCCCGACTTCCTATTGGGTTTGTACCCAAAGAGTTTTTTGTAAATCTTAACAAGATACACCAGTGTACCAAGTTCATAATTCTAGGTTAAAGCATGGCTTGGGGCTGATAATTTAAAAAATTCTAGGGGCGCCGTAGAGTGAGATCACAATCAATCTTTTTGGGTTCTTTGCATTGAGTACAGGTCAAACTTATCCAGTTTGGTGCCAATCGGAAGATGCGTGTTTGATTCAGAGATAATTCATGAATATGGCGAAGGACAGCCAGTTGGCCACGCCCCCATGAGTCAGAGTTCATCATCACAGTTCACATCAGGTCATATTATGTCAGGTGGTAGAAGATTAATCCATATGTATTACTCAGTAAAAATAAGACATACAGTAGAAAAAACAGCTGAATTCGTGTAAAAAGTGGGCGGAGCTAAGGTTACGTCATCATCTGACCATGAGAATGTAATGAGGGTTGGTCATTAGGAGACATAGGAAGTCTGAAGCAGCTGTGACCTTGTATATGGAAGTTATGTCACTTTGATGTTTTATGGCGAATAGTCAAAGTTTGGCACTTAGCCACGCCCACATGCTTGACATACAAAAATTCCTGTGATAACTTTATTCCTTTAATGTCTGAACTCTGCTGACTGAGTTTGAAGTCTGTATCCCAAAAACTGAAGGAGGAGTTCGATCAAATACGTCGTCTCTGAAAAACAGCAAATGGCGAATTTAATCCAAAATGGCCGACTTCTGTTGGGTTTGGACCATGGCTCCAAGAGGCTTTTTGTAGGTCCTGAAAAGATAAACAAGTGTCCAAGATTCATAATTCTAGGTTAAAGAATGGCTTGGGGCTGATTATTTAAATTCTTCAAGGGGGCGCTGTTGAGACATTAGGCCACGCCCACAAAAAATCACACCGGATTCCTGTCGAGGGGCCCACAAGGATCAACCTAGTGAGTTTGGTGAAGCTAAAGCCAATCAGAAGATGCGTGTGTGATCAAAGACAATTTCATGAATATGGCGAAGGACAGCCAGTTTGCCACGCCCCCATGAGTCAGAGTTCATAATCACAGTTCATCATCAGCTCATATTATGAGCTGATAATTAGCCCACAAAAAATCACACTGGATTCCTGTCGTGGGGCCCACAAGGATCAATCCTAGTGAGTTTGGTGAAGCTGGGCTTTAAACTGTGGAATCAAGGACAAACGTAAGGAGACGGCGTTAAAGGTCACTTCGCCACGCCACCACGCCACCTGCTGCATCCAAACCAAATGGGGTTGGACACCCTCACACACCAACATGTCTTCTGTCTGTCAACAGTGTTTCATGTTGATTAGGTCAAAGAGGTCAGATAGTGAATGTTCGCAGTAATACATGACACTTCCTGTTCTAAGGGGGCGTGGCTTAGGGAATATCAAAATTACAAAACTGGGAAAGAATGGTGGCTCTGTGAGTTTATTTGTAAGAGATATAACAGTTTATTACATTCTGGCGAGTCGGTAAACTTTGACCCCTGGTACGACCCCTTCAGCATGCTCGAAAACTCACGAATTTGATAACTTTGAATCGGCCATGCCTTATGAACAATCTGACCGAGTTTGAAGCCGATCGATCGAAATCCCTAGGAGGAGTTCGATCAAATGCGACGTCTGTAAACGGCTAAAATATGGTGAAATCGGAACTTCAATCCAAAATGGCCGACTTCCTGGGATACTTGCACTATGACATTAATTGTAAATTCAGAGTGTCTTGGGGAGCTCTACAACTGTACCGAATTTCAAGTCTCTACGATAAAGTAAGTGAATAGAAAAGGGTCTTTTGAAAGTTTCTAGGGGGCGCCCTTGAGCCGGTTCTTGTGCGATTTGTGCGAGGACCTTGAAATACGTAAATTTCACACGGGCTCTATGCACCCGCCAAGTTTGGTGAGATTTTGAATATGATAAAGCCCCCAAAAAGCCAATTCATTTGGCACAAGAAAAATAATAATAAACAGCACGATTACAATAGGCCTTCGCAGCGCTTAGCTGCTCGGGCCTAATTAAAGCTCCGCGGAGCATCGAGCGGCCCGAGCAGCCAAGCGCCGCTCGGCCTATAGCCACCGCGTGCTCCCAGCACCGCCTTCCCCCAGCCACCGCCGATGCTCTGACGGAGCAGCCGAACCCGCCCTCCTTGAATTACTCAGTGTGTCATGTTTGGCATTGCTCACAGACAATCCTCAAAATTCTGTTGCAGATTGGCTGCAGCGAGTAGATCAGGGGTCACCAACCTTTTTGAAACTGAGAGCTACTTCATGGGTACCAAGTCATATCAAGCCTACCAGTTTGACACACTCTTCTAAAATAACAAATTTACTCAGTTTGCCTTTAGTTAAATATTATCAATAATGATTAATGATACTCATATATGACAAGACACTGTTCACGTTAAAGATTTCTCACAATAAATAGCAATGAAACCAAGGTGGGAAACAGATAATCAATATTCAGCACTTTATCTTTTAATCTCTGTAATTGTTAAATTTTTAGATAACCACTTACATCACTACATTTTGTAGGAAAAATGTCCAATTTTCACTAACCACTCACAAACATTGTTTTAACAAATCATGAACGATGTTGCTCCAGGCTTCAAAAAGTTATCAATTATGTATTGTTAAAGAAAAATCAACTTACATATTTTTAAATAAATTTTATCACATTTTGAACTCATGACTGTAGCATTTTTAACAAAATTATAACTTATATGTCATGAACACACTTTAAATTTATCACAATCCTCAATATTTTAATTAAACTTTGCCATGACACTGCCATGTTGCCACTGACATCTGGTATTGGTTTCCTTATTAGTGAGAAGACTGGCATTGCATGCTGTTCACCAGTACTCTGTAATCTGGTGTGTAACTTGAAACTGCAACTGTGAGTGCATCTTTTAGATGTGCATCATGAGGCATGTTCTGTGTTTGTTCTTGATGAAGTTCATGTCAGAAAACGCTGATTCACAGAGATAGGTTGAACCAAACAGGCTGGTAACCTTCATAGCTGCTGTGCATACACCACAGCACCATCAATTTACTTGGCTTTCAACACCAGCGGGATCTAGTTTTAAATTGTATGTTTTTGTTTTTAAGCTGTATGTTTTAATTTTTTATTATGTTGTGTTTTAATGTACAGCACTTTTATCAGCTGTGGTTGTTTAAAGTGCTTTGTAAATAAAGTTGGTTTGGTTTTGTTTGATTTCACTCAACCTACAGGGCTAAGTGGAATCAAGTTACGACAGTTTAAGTTTTGGGAGAATGTATGTGCATCTGAACAGCTTGATGATACTTTATCTTGTCATTTGTGTTGACATTAGCTGCATTGCGTTTACAGCAGCGCTCCCTGGTGCAATGTGGAGAGGAGATGCAGCTGTTTGATTAACCTAGGGAGTGCAGTGGAGTCAAGTTATAATCTAATGCTATAGGATCCTTTAGAGAATCACTGAAGTCAGCCATAAATATCTGGTGGAAATCACATGAAGCCTGGTTGATTTAGAGACGATTGTAGCCATGGCTGGCATTGCTATTTGCTAATAAGGCACGCCCACATGCTTCAGCTAGCAGGCAACATTCAGAGTTCATCATCATGTCATTTTATATCAATTTGCACAGCACTGAACCCATTTGAGTCAGAGTAAAAGAAAGACTTCCGGCAGACAAAAACAGGTGACTTCCTGTTGGAGGGGGGCGTGGCTAAGGTGATGTAATCATATGACCTTGTGAATGTGATCAAGGCTGGCCAATAATGAGACATGGAAAGTCTGATGAAGTTGTCACTTTTCCAGTAGAAGTTATTGCATTTTAGTATTTCATGGCACAAAGCCAAAGTTTGACACTTAGCCACGCCCACATGCTTTGATGTACGAGAATTCTTTTGATAACTTTTCATCTTCCATGTCTTAAGTGTGTGCTGAGCGAGTTTGGAGTCTGTATCTCAAAAGCTGTAGGAGGAGTTCGATCAGATGCGACGTCTATGAAAAACAGGAAATGGCGGCTTTGATCCAAAATGGCCGACTTCCTGTTGGGTTTGGACCATGGCTCCAAGAGACTTTTTTGTACATCCTGACAAGATACACATGTGTATCAAGTTTCATAATTCTAGGTTAAAGCATGGCTTGGGGCTGATGATTTAAACTCTTCTAGGGGCGCTGTTGAGACATTAGGCCACGCCCACCAAATATTGCACTGGATTACTGTCCGGAGTTGGATAAGGATCGATCTCAGTGAGTTTGGTGCAGCTGGACTCACAATTGTGGAATTAACAGCCAAACGTATGGACACGGCGTTACAGTATATTCGCCACGCCGCCACGCACACCTGCTGCATCCAAAACAAACAGCGTTGGAAACCATAACACACCAACATGTCTTCTGTTGTGGACACAGTTTCATGTTGATTAGGTTAAAGAGGTCAGGTAGGGACCGATCACAATAAAACATGACACTTCCTGTTCTAAGGGGGCGTGGCTTATGTGATCTCAAAATTTCACGACTGGGTCTTGTAGGGCATCAAAACGTGATTACACACAGAACGTTTGGTGGCTCTGTGCTTTTCTTTGTAGGACATAAAACAGTTTATTATTTTATGGTTAGTCAGTAAAATTTGACCCCTAGTATCACCCCTTCAGCATGCACGAAAACTCACCGTTTTGATAACTTTTAATCGGGCATGCCTTCTGAACCAACTGACCAAGTTTGAAGCCGATCCATCAAAAGCCCTAGGAGGAGTTCGATCAAATGCGAAGGCTATAAACGGCCAAAATGGGGTGAAATTTGCAAATTCAATCCAAAATGGCCGACTTCCTGTTTGACATACACTATGAGAACAATTATAAATTCTGAGTGTCTTGGGGAGTTCTACAAGTGTACCGAATTTCAAGTCTCTACAATAAAGTAACTGAATAGGAAAGGGTCTTTTGAAATTTTCTAGGGGGCGCCGTTGAGCCAATTTTTTTGCGATTTTTTCGCGGACCTTAAAATACGTAAATTTTTCACAGTCTCTATGGGCCCACCAATTTTGGTGAGTTTTTGAATATGTTAAAGCCCCCAAAAAGGCAATTCATTTGAGGCGAGAAAAATAAAAAAAAAAATAATAATTAAAGCTCCGCGGAGCATCGAGCGGCCCTCGCAGCCAAGCGCCGCTCGGCCTATAGCCACCGCGTGGTCCCAGCACCGCCTTCCCCCAGCCACCGCTGATGCTCTGACGGAGCAGCCGAACCCGCCCTCCTTGAATTACTCAGTGTGTCATGTTTGGCTTTGCTCACAGACAATGCACAAAAATCTGTTGCTGATTGGCTGCAGCGAGTAGATCAGGGGTCACCAACCTTTTTGAAACTGAGAGCTACTTCATGGGTACAGTCATATAAAGGCTACCAGTTTGACACGCTCTCTGAAATAACAAATTTACTCAGTTTGCCTTATGCATTATCAATAATGATTAATGATTCTCATCTATGGGAAGAAACGGATCACGTTAATGATTTCTCACAATAAATAGCAATGAAACCAAGGTGGGAAACAGATAATCAATATTCATCACTTTATCTTTTAATCTCAATAATTGTTACATTTTTAGATAGCCACTTATATCACTACATTTGTAGGAAAATGTCCAATTTTCCCTTGCCACTCACAAACATTTCTTTTAACAAATTATGAACTATGTTGCACCATATTTCAAAAAGTTATCAGTTATGTAATGTTAAAGAAAATCAACTTACATGTTTTTAAATAAATCTTATCACATTTTGAACTCATGACTGTAGCATTTTAACAAAATTATAACTTATATGTCATGAACACACTTTTAAATTGTACACAATTCCTCAATATTTTAATTGAACTTTGCCATGACACTGCCATGTTGCCACTGACATCTGGTATTGGTATCCTTATTAGTGAGAAGACTGGCATTGCATGCTGTTCACCAGTACTCCATAATCTGGTGTGTAACTTGAAACTGCAACCATGAGTGCATCTTTCAGATGTGCATCAGTGAGACATGTTCTGTGTTTGTTCTTGATGAAGTTCATGTCAGAAACACTGATTCACAGAGATCGGTTGAACCAAACAAGCTGGTAACCTTCATAGCTGCTGTGCATACACCACTGCACCATCAATTTTACTTTGCTTTCCACACCAGAGGGATCTAGTTTTAAATTGTATGTTTTGGTTTTAAGCTGTATGTTTAATATTTTTAATAATATTGTATTTTAATGTACAGCTCTTTGTATCGACTGTGGTTGTTTTAAAGTGCTTTGTAAATAAAGTTGGTTTGGTTTGGTTTGATTCCACTTAATTTACAGGGGTAAGTGGAATCAAGTTATAATGTAGCTGTCACATTCAGTCTTCAGTTGTTTCAGTGGCTACCTGTATTAGCTGTGTGCAAGATTTCCTGCTGTGTTGCCCGTACTGGACTGTGTTGAGCTTCTCTTTATTAAATTATAATAAACATCATCATCATCACCTGGGTCTCAGTGTTCATCTCACCACCAACAACCACAAATCATGGCAGTTTAAGTTTGGGAGAATGTTTGTGCATCTGAACAGCTTATTGATACTTTATCTTTCACTTGTGTTGACATAGCTACATTATGTTTACAGCAGTGCTCCCTGCTGCAGCCTGCAACATCTCATGCAGATTGGCCAATGTATAGAGGAGATACAGCTATTTCATTAATCAAAAGGGTGCAGTGGAGTCAAGTTATAATCTAATCTTTAGAGGTCCAACAGAGTCGATCATAGAAAATCTGGTGCAAATCACATGAAGCCTGGTTGATTTAGAGTCGATTGTAGACATGGCTGGCATTGCTATTTGCTAATAAGGCATGCCCACATGCTTCAGCTAGCAGTCAACATACACAGAGTTCATCATCATGTCATTTTATATCAATTTGCACATCATAGAACCCATTTGATTGAGAGTAAAAGAAAGACTTCCTGCAGACAAAACAGGTGACTTCCTGTTGGAGGGGGGCATGGCTAAGGTGATGTCATCATATGACCTTGTGAATGTGATCAAGGCTGGCCAATAATGAGACATGGAAAGTCTGATGAAGTTGTCACTTTTCCTGTAGAAGTTATTGCATTTAGTATTTCATGGCACAAAGCCAAAGTTTGACACTTAGCCACGCCCACATGCTTTGATGTACGAGAATTTTTTTGATAACTTTTCATCTTCAATGTCTTAAGTGTGTGCTGAGCGAGTTTGAAGTCTGTATCTCAAAAGCTTAGGAGGAGTTCGATCAGATGCGACGTCTATAAAAAACAGGAAATGGCGGCTTTGATCCAAAATGGCCGACTTCCTGTTGGGTTTGGACGATGGCTCCAAGAGACTTTTTTGTACATCCTGACAAGATATACATGTGTATCAAGTTTCATAATTCTAGGTTAAAGCATGGCTTGGGGCTGATGATTTAAAATATTCTAGAGGGCGCTGTTGAGACATCAGGCCACGCCCACCAAATATTGCAATGGATTACTGTCCGGAGTGGATCAGGATCCATCTCAGTGAGTTTGGTGCAACTGGACTCAAAATTGTGGAATACAGAGCCAAACGTACGGACAGGTATATCGCCACGCCGCCACGCCCACCTGCTGCATCCAAACCAAACGGGGTTGGACACTCTGACACACCAACATGTCTCTGTTTGTGGACACAGTTTCATTTTGATTATGTTAAAGAGGTCAGATAGGGACCGATCACAATAAAACATGACACTTCCTGTTCTAAGGGGGCGTGGCTTAGGTAATCTCAAAATTTCACAACTGGTGTCGTAGGTCATCCAAAGGTGATCACACACAGAAAGTTTGGTGGCTCTATGAGTTTCTTTGTAGGAGATATAATTGCTGATTATTTTATGGTGAGTCAGTGAACTTTGACCCCTGGTATCACCCTCAGCATGCACGAAAACTCACGTTTTGATAACTTTTAATCGGGCAGCCTTATGAACCAACTGACAAAGTTGAAGCCGTCCATCAAAAGCCCTAGGAGGAGTTCGATCAAATGCGACGTGTGTAACGGCCAAAATGGGGTCAAAATCGGAACTTCAATCCAAAATGGCCGACTTCCTAGGATAATTGCACTATGACATTAATTGTAAATTCTGAGTGTCTTGGGGAGCTCTACAACTGTAGCGAATTCAAGTCTCTACGATAAAGTAAGTGAATAGGAAGGGTCTTTGAAAATTTCTAGGGGGCGCTGTTGACCATTTTTATGCGATTTTTGCGTAGACCTTTAAAATACGAAAAAAAAAAAAAA